>NW_025207537.1:10918-13034 GCF_004010195.1 Chiloscyllium plagiosum | reverse complement strand
CTTCATTGTTTTTTTTTCCTGCACAGCTCCGGGTTTTTAATGTGGTCAGGAAAATGTTCCCCAAACAGGAATATTATCCGGAACAAGAAAGGAATTTCTGTGTTGCTTTAATTGCTAATGTAAAGGAATTTGGATTTTCAGAATCTGAAACAAAAATAGAAAATGCTGGGGAAAGTCTGGAGTTTGCCAGAACTACTGGGAGAAAGCGGAGTTCGAATAACTTCTGAAGAAGTTCTGAAACGTTGAATCGCCTTTTCCAAGCCCAGATCCTGCTCGACCTGCTGAGTATTTTCCAGCAATTTCCGCCTTCTTTTAAGCTGAATATCGATTCCACCTATCGGGGTGGAACACCCAGACCCACTTTGTCCCGACATTTCATCGATTTGAAAGCTGTGGTGTTTGAATTCAAATAAACCAAACAATGATTCAGAACTGCTCAGCTCCCCATAAACAGAGACCTGGAAATGATTAATTCAACAGTCAGCTCGCGGCCTTATGTAGTTGTGGCCGAGTGGTTAAGGCGAAGGACTTGAAATCTATTAGGGCATTCCCACGCAGGTTCGAATCCTATCAACTACAGTAAAAGGCGGGTTTGCTTTGGACTTTCTTTTATGGGATTCAGATCACGGGGGAGAGAATCCCTTTATTCAGGTCATGAATGGTGCAAATCTCCAGGGCACTGAAAGAACTGCACAGATGTACACTTGCATTGCCAAATTTGTTTAGACTCGTTACGACAAAGGGTAAACCCTCCTGCTTAATATAAAACACAGAACCGATTTATGCCGTACAGTAATCTGCAAAAATTCGATTGGCCAAGAACGGCACAAAGTAAAAATTAAGAACTTTATTTCTAAATTAAAAGAGCAATTAATTAACAAACCACGATTGACAATGTATTTCTATTATCCATTGTGTCGTTCCCTTCGATAATACAATTCAGATAAAACTGTCAATTAAAGTTAACAAAACGACTCTTCTTTTCTCAAAGCCAGGCAACTGCAGGTTCTTTTCTTCAGATCTTCTTGTGTCTTCTTTTTCCTCTGCTAGATGTTGATTTTCTTTGAAAAGTAACCAACTGGCAGCTCATTCTCATACTTATTTTTCCTGTTGATGTACAGCTCCAACACAAACGTCACTACCATCGATGGGAATTCTGTGTCACACGTCACTGATCGAAAACGCATTTTTCAGAGATATCTTTTTTCAAGAAGATTGTTTCATGCAAGGACTTGGCAGTCCTCCTCTCAACTGTTCAATGTTCCCCGTATCATACCCCAGAGAATCTGATTGTGTCATTGCTTTTTAAGATTTTCAATAGACACAATTCAAATTTGAATTGAAATTAATATTTTATTCTGGATAAAATTTAAACTGAGTGGTCAACTCGAAATGTTTATGTCTCTCGGCAATAAACTAATTGAGTTGTTCGACCCAGTATTACGTTGTATTCTTGATAATGCTTGTTGCAGTGTCTGTTTATTCTGCTGCTTTTAACAGTCATAGCCGTGCACCAATATGTTTAAACTACCTCGCCTCTTCAGGAAAAATGAACCATCATAATGAAGAAATGTTTTCATTTTAATTTTTAAATACTTTACCCTGACATACCGATAAATTTCATATAATATCGCCTTAACTTTTTCCTATATATACACATAAAACATTAAAAAAGACAAATCTCATCTAAACGCCATAAGTTGAATCTGCGATAACCTGTCTGTGAGTGCATTCTACAGACACACAACACATACGATTTATAAATTGAAAGTCTCTACCATAAGACGCCAACGAAATAGTATCATATTCTTATATATAAAACGTTTTAGCGGATTGTGGTCAGTGTACACAACACTGTTCGGGCATATACATTAAATTTGTAAGCCAGTACAAAAATCAATAGTTCTTTTTTCGATTGTGGAGCATTCCCTCTGCTAGATGTTGATTTTCTTTGAAAAGTAACCAACTGGCAGCTCATTCTCATACTCATTTTTCCTGTTGATGTACAGCTCCAACACAAACTTCACTACCATCGATGGCGACTTTAAACGTTTTTGAGAAGTTTGGTGTCGGTAAAACAGTACAGAGATCCCCTGTGGACATTCCCCTCAGCAAT
>NW_025207537.1:10281-10895 GCF_004010195.1 Chiloscyllium plagiosum | reverse complement strand
ACCTACCAGAGGAAAGCCATAGCGGTCAGTTCTCTTGCACTGAGCCTGACACTGTGGCAAAGAAGGGAAGGGGGCAGAATAGAAAAGTACTCATGGTAGGGGACGCGATTGTCAGGGGAATCGACAGGAGATTTTGTGGTCAGGATCGGTATTCCCGGAAGGTATGTTGCCTCCCTGGTGCCAGGGTCTGGGACGTCTCCGATCGGGTGTATAAGGTTCTAAAAGGGGTGGGCGAACAGCCAGAAATCTTTTTACATATTGGCACTAATGATATAGCCAGGAAAAGGATCAAGGATATAAAAAGTGATTTCACGAAGTTAGGACGGAAGCTGCAAAGCAGGACGAACAGAGTAGTTTTCTCTCGTTTACTACCAGTGCCACGAGATAGCGAGGTGAGGAACATGGAGAGGGCGCAGCTTAACACGTGGCTGCACAGCTGGTGGAGGAGTGAGGGCTCCAAATATGTCGATAATTGGGATGCCTTCTGGGGAAGGTGGGACCTGTACAAGAAGGACGGGATGCATCTGAACTGGAAGGGGACCAATGTCCTGGGTGGAAGTTTTGCACGAGTAGTTCGAGAGGGTTTAAGCTAGTATGGCAGTGGGGTGGGAACC
>NW_025207537.1:0-6973 GCF_004010195.1 Chiloscyllium plagiosum | reverse complement strand
GTACTGTAGGGTACAGTGGGGTGAGTGTTTCGGTACTGTAGGGTACAGTGGGGTCAGTGATTCAGTACTGTAGGGTACAGTGTGGTGAATGTTTCCGTACTGCAGGGTACAGTGGGGTGAGTGTTTCGGTACTGTAGGGTACAGTGGGGTGAGTGATTCAGTACGTGGGGTACAGGTACAGTGGGGTCAGTGATTCAGTACTGTAGGGTACAGTGTGGTGAATGTTTCCGTACTGCAGGGTACAGTGGGGTGAGTGTTTCGGTACTGTAGGGTACAGTGGGGTGAGTGATTCAGTACTGTGGGGTACAGTGGGGTGAGTGTTTCCGTACTGTAGGGTACAGTTGGGTGAGTGTTTCGGTACTGTAGGGTACAGTGGGGTGAGTGTTTCGGTACTGTATGGTACAGTGGGGTCAGTGTTTCAGTACTGTAGGGTACAGTGGGTTGAGTGATTCAGTACTGTAGGGTACAGTGGGGTGAGGGTTTCGGTACTGTAGGGTACAGTGGGGTGAGGGTTTCGGTACTGTATGGTACAGTGGGGTGAGGGTTTCGGTACTGTAGGGTACAGTGGGTTGAGTGATTCATTACTGTAGGGTACAGTGGGGTGAGGGTTTCCGTACTGTAGGGTACAGTGGGGTGAGTGATTCAGTACTGTATGGTACAGTGGGGTGAGGGTTTCGGTACTGTAGGGTACAGTGGGGTCAGTGTTTCCATACTGTAGGGTACAGTGGGTTGAGTGATTCAATACTGTATGGTACAGTGGGGTGAGGGTTTCGGTACTGTAGGGTACAGTGGGGTCAGTGTTTCGGTACTGTAGGGTACAGTGGGGTGAGGGTTTCGGTACTGTAGGGTACAGTGGGGTGAGAGTTTCCGTACTTTAGGGTACAGTGGGGTGAGTGATTCAGTACTGCAGAGTACAGTGGGGTGACTGTTTCGGTACTGTAGGGTACAGTGGGGTGAGGGTTTCGGTACTGTAGGGTACAGTGGGGTGAGGGTTTCGGTACAGTGGGGTGAAGCGGGGTGAGTGTTTTGGTACTGTATGGTACAGTGTGGTTAGTGTTCAGGTACAGCTGGGTACGTTGGGGTGAGCATTGAGTACAGCTGGGTACAGTGGGGTGAGTATTTTGGTACAGTAGGGTACAATGGGGTTAGTGTTTAGGTATTGGAGTAGTGCAGTGGAGTGAGTGTTTCTGTACAGCTAGGTATAGTGGGGTGAGAGTTTAGGTACTGTCTGGTACAGTGGGATGTGTTTCGGTTTGGCGATGTACCAGGGTGAGGGAGTGTATATCATGAGGTCAGGAATGAGGTGAGGTGGTTGGGGTCCATTAGTCATACAATTGTCCATGCTGATGGCAGATATGTGCTGTGGTCTTGGGAGAGGGGGGTGGGAGTTCCAGGTTCTAGTGCAGAGAGGAGGTGAGTACCAGTCCTGGCAGTGAAGGGTGAACAGCCGTCAGGATACTGCTGGGGATTTGGGTGCTGGTACGTAGCTGCACTTGGAGAGGTGTCCTTGGGAAGGTGGTCTCAGTTGGGGAGGGGGGTGGTGGTGCAGGGCACTCAGCTGAGTAGTTACTCAGGACTCATTATTGGTATTTAATCTTCCATCTTTTCGTTGGTAGTTATTTATGTCAGTGTAGTAGGGACCTCAGAACTGTCTGATTGAAATGGATACTTCTGGACAATTCCATGTGTCGAGAAACTGCCCATCACATTCTGCAATTTCCAGTGTAATTCTCGCAGTCTGCTTTATCAGGAATTCCCCAGCAGCTCAATGTATCATTCCCTGCAGAAACAGCTGCCCTGGCCCTATGAAAATCCATACGGAGAACAGGCAGGGAGAAACTATTCCCATTGTTTGGGGATTTGAGCAGTTGGGACATAATCGGAAAAATAGATCGATCTTACAGGAATGAAATTGGGAGACACTTTGACAGAGAAAGAGTAATCCAAGTTTGGAGGTCTCTTATGTAAATTGTATTGGAGGCTAGATCAGTTGTTGAGTTTAAATCTGAGACTAATGGCTCTTTGTTCATGAAAAGCAGTCAGGATATGGGGCAAAGGATTTGGAATAAGATCAGAGATCAGCTATGATCTCACTGAATAGCAGAAGTAGGTCCATGGAGTAGAATGCCTCTTACCTGATCTTATATCCCTATCTTTTTTGCAAGTTGTAAGTAAGGCTGACTATGTGATACTTGCCACCTTTAAGAACAGGCAGAAGAGTGAAGCAGCCATCATAAATGCACGGCATGCTATTCCACACAGATTACACTTTAGTGTCATCGGAGACTCATAGATACTATGCATTTGTTGAGAATGTAAGCTGCTGGTGTTAAGTGTTAATTAAAGCAACATTTGTGGCAGCCATTATTAGTGGGCTTGCTTTCCTCTCTTTCACCCTGCCATCTGAAGAGATTGTAACAATGTTGTGGCTTTAAGAGGTTATTTTGTTCTTTTTTTGAAGACAGGTTTTAAGGCAGAGGCATAGAGGAACCTACCAATACCACTAAAGTGAACAGTCTGTGAGACCTTGGGTTTTTTTTAAAAGTTGGAACAATAGAAGCACCCTGAATGGGTGGGCTCAAGCTCCCACAAAACCAGGATTTTTAGTATTTTCAGCAGCAGTTGTTGCTGGGGTCTCAGCAGGGTTGGTCGGCAGTGATTCTCTCCCAGCTGCTACATGCACTCTTTAAGTTTTCACTGGATGTTTCTTCCTCCTGGGCTTCTGGAATTGCACATGAGACAATTCTCTGTTCTGAATTTACTTTTTGGCAAAAGTATGTTTATGGGATGTTACTATATTGGAACAGTTACTTTCTAGTAGTAAATAATCAATTATTCTGTTAAGTTTTCCAAGAAAGTTGTTATTTTTCTTTTGTTGCATCTTAACTATAGTGTTTGAATAAATTGTGTTTTGTTTAATGTTGAGTAGTTAGAGTTGCACCTGGAACACAACACCTCACATTTACCTTTAAAATAAGAAAACGTTAGGGTCCAGGCTACCTTCTTAATATATTTTGAGGGGGTCTGGTCCATAAGAAGATGTAGTTGTTAAAAACCCCAGCTATTGTAAATTAATCTTTGGAACATATTGAGAGTTTCAAAGGAACTGGAATCAAGCATTATCATTTTTGTCTGTGACCTGTTGGGCTCCAGAAAGCAATGATAAAGAAATATGGGCGGAGCTGATGGAGAAAGGTATCTGGCTGTTCGTTTTACCCAGCTTAACTGCAGCAAATATGCTTAGTCACGGGGCATTATGGTGATTAATGAGTCACTCAGCTTTTTGCAGAGCTCATCTTAGCTAAATGGACTAAGTTCTGTGAATTGGGGCTTTGTGCATGGGAACAGTTCTCCTTTAATAGCACTGTGTGAATTGATCTGATCTGCACAGTTAGCGTGAAGCTCCAAGAACACTGTGCCTAACACCAAGCTGAATGCACAGACAGTCCCACTTCTTGTTTCATCAACATGGCTATTTTTGGTCCAATTCATTATCCTCACATTTCATGTCAGTTAGATTAATGACTGACAGGTCAATCCACAACCAGTTTTGTGATGCACCTAAAGCCATTCGGTTTAAGTATGTTACAGCGCATCATATTCTTCTCCAATTTCTATGGAAACAGAAACAAATCCCATTCAAATACCAGGTGCACAGATATTCCTGACTCTTCTCTTTCAGTCCACAGGGTGAATCATGTTATTAGTCAGAAATAGCTGAATGATCGCTGGGCTGGAAATCTGGCACTATACAGCAAGAAGAACAAAAACAGTTGATCAATGACGCCCAAACCAAAGGTGGAGTTTTCTATCAGTCATAAGCAGTCAGAAAAGCTGAAGTAAATAGATATTTCAAGATTACCATGGCACAAATATTGAAACCTTTAACCAGTTGTTACTGTAAGTTAGACTTCTTCAGGAAGTCATGTCTCACAAACTTGATTGAGTTTTTTGAAGAGGTAAGAAAGAAGATTGATGAGGACAGAGCAGTAGATGTGATCTATATGGACTTCAGTAAGGCGTTCAACAAGGTTCCCCATGGGAGACTGATTCGCAAGGTTAGATCTCATGGAATACGGGGAGAACTAGCCATTTGGACACATAACTGGCTCAAAGGTAGAAGACAGAGGGTGGTGGTGGATGCGAGAATAAGAGGTACAGTTAGTTCGTTTGCAGATGACACCAAAATTGGAGGTGTAGTGGACAGCGAAGAGGGTTACCTCAGATTACAACAGGATCTTGACCAGATGGGCCTTTGATGGGGCTGCATTTTGGTAGTATATGTTTAATAATTGGTAGAAGCCCTTAGTAAATTGCTACAGAACAGTCCTTTCTGAATCTGATCAGGAATGAACAATCACTCCTGAATCCCCTTTTCTTGTGGAAGGTTATTTGTGCATCACACCTGAAAAGCCATTCCAATTCTAGGCATGAGGGAGAGATGCGATAACCAGTGGTAGCGACAAACACAATTACTTTGGACACAGCACTTTAGGAAAGGGCTTTTGCTCGAAATGTTGATTCTCTTGCTCCTCGGATGCTGCCTGACCTGCTATGCTTTTCCAGCACCATACTCTCGACTTTAGGAAAGATGTCTAGGCTTGGGAGAGAGTGCGAAGGAGGACACCAGGGACTTCAGTGGGTGAGGTGGTAGGGGGAGGAGATTGGAGAAAATCAGGCTTGTTCTCCTCAAGACCAGGGTGAGGTAAAACTTAATAAGAGATGTTCAAAACAATGAGAAGGATTGATAAGTGTGAATGAGGAGAAACTGTTTCCACTGGTTGTAGGGTGACTAACCAGGGAACGCTGAACTAAGATAGTTGGCAAAAGAAATAAAAAGGGAAGAATATGAATATGTATTTTATGTAGTGAGTGCAATGGAATGTGCTGTGTGAAAAAGTCATGGAAGCAGAATTAGCATTAACTTTCCAAAGGGAATCTGGTAAGTTATTGAATAAGAAATCTATCGATATAATAGTGGGGAAACCAATTGGGTAACTCATACAAAGGGATAGCAGGAGAATGGGGGTGCCAAATGGCTTTCATTTGTGTTGTCGGATTCTTTTACACAGCAGCCTGTACTGCATTCTTCAAGTATATTGATTTCAAATAGCCTTAGGTTTATGACACAGCACAGATGAGTAAGAGAGAGTGTTGCGTTAGCAATGATTTATTTTTTCTTGATTCTTAAATCCAATTTGTTCAGGGCTGCACAACAGGCAAAGTTTCAAGCAACAACAGACTGCGCTCCAACACTTGTTTTTCTGCCTCGTGTCTCATTTCCTGAAGCAAAGTTCAGGCATTTTTTTCTCTTCCCACTAACCTCACCAGAACTAGGCTAGCACAGATTGTCATCGGCTCTCCACACAGCAGCCCCCAGGTTTGAATCTAACCACTTAACTCCTCACAAGCTCTCACTGTCAACCCAGAGGAAGAGGCAGCTACTGTGGCAGCTGAAGGTCATGGGATCAAACCCATTTTTAAGCGGGTAGTCTGGTGTGGTTTTGAGGGGTATGCGTCGGAGGTGTTCATCCAAGGTCTTGTCTGTGATCTCAGGTTAGAGCGGAAGGCAGTGCTGTAATGGTAATGTCAATGGAATAGCAATCCCAAACCCTTGGCTAGTGCTCTGGGGTCAGGGGTTCAAATTCCACTATGGTGGATGGTGAAATTTAAAACCTGGAATAGAGAGCCAGTCAAATGGCAGCTATGAAATCACTTTCAATTGTTGTTAAAAGCCATCTGGTTCCTTAATATCTTTTAGGGAAGGGAATCTGCCATCTATACCCAGTCTGGCCTACATTTGGTTCCAGACCCACAGCAATGTAGGATATCTGGTAGGCATGGATGAGTTAGACTGAAGGGACTGTTTGCAAGCTGTAGAACGTTATGACTCTAACTCAAACAAATATGAAAGATCTGTGGGAGGGGCACTGGGAATGCGATAGGTGGAAGAAGTGAGGGTTATAGGCCGGAGAGGGAGTGGGGGCGGAGAGGTTGGGAAGAAGATTGCAGGTCAAGAAGGCGGTGCTGAATCCGGGGGTTGGGACTGAGAAAACGTGGGGGGAGGGGAAATGAGGAAGCTGGAGAAATCTACATTCATCAGGTGTGGTTGGAAGGCTTCTAGGCGGAAGATGAGGCGCTCTTCCTCCAAGCGTCGTGTGGCCAGGGTCTGGTGATGGAGGAGGCCAAGGACCTGCATGCCCTTGGCAGAGTGGGAGGGGGAGTTAAAGTGTTCAGCCATGGGGCGGTTGGGTTGGTTAGTGCGGGTGTCCCAGAGGTGTTCCCTGAAATGTTCCACAAGTAGGCGGCCTGTTTCCCCAATGTGAGGAGGCCACATTGGGTACAGCGGATACAGTAAATGATGTGTGTGGAGGTGCAGGTGAATTTGCGACGGATATGGTCACCACCCATGCCCTCCACCTCCTCCATGATGTTCGCTTCCCTGGCCCCCAATGCGTTATCTTCACAATGGACATCCAGTCCCTATACACTTCCATCCGCAATCACGAAGGCCTCCAAGCCCTCCGCTTCTTTCTCTCCCACCGAGCCAACCAGTACCCTTCCACTGACACCCTCTTTCGACTGACTGAACTGGTCCTCACTCTTAACAACTTCTCCTTCCAATCCTCCCACTTCCTCCAAACCAAAGGAGTAACCATGGGCACCCACATGGGCCCCAGCTATGCCTGCCTCTTCGTCGGATATGTGGAATAGTCCATCTTCCGCAGCTACACTGGCACCATCCCCCACCTTTTATCCGCTACATCGACGATTGTATTGGCGCTACCTCGTGCTCCCACGAGGAGGTTGAACAGTACATCCACTTTACTAACACCTTCCACCCCGACCTCAAATTTACCTGGACCGTCTCAGACTCCTCCCTCTCCTTCCTAGAACTCTCCATTTCTATCTCGGGTCACCGACTCAACACAGACATTTACTACAAACCGGCCAACTCTCACAGCTACCTAGA
>NW_025207536.1:9641-13030 GCF_004010195.1 Chiloscyllium plagiosum | reverse complement strand
TTCGACCGTACTAAATGAATCACTTCACATTTTCCCACACTGAACTCAATATTCCACTTCCCAGAACTGATCCCTGCAGAACACCACTGGTCACAGAGCTCCATGCTGAATGCTTTCCATCTTTCATCACCCTCTGTCTTCTGTGAGACAGGTATTCTGTATCCAGACAGACAGGTTTCCCTGTTTCCCATGCTTCTGTAATTTCTGAATGAGCCATAAATGTGTTTTGTCACATTCTCGAAGGATTGAATAAGATTTGTGAGGTATGACCTGCCCCTTACAAAGCCATGCTGACTATCTCTAATCAAACTATGAATCATAAATCATGTCTCTCAGAGTGCTCCATAATAATCTGCAAACCACAGACATAAAACTGACAGGTCTGTAAGTCCTAAGATTATCCCTATTACCTATCCTGAACATGGGAATAACATTTTCCTGCCTCAAGTCATCTGGTTCGACGCCTGTGGACAGTGAGGGTGCCACGGTCATCACCAAAGGCGCAACAATCTCCTCCATCGCTTCCTGTAGTAACTTTGGACATACCCTTCGGGTGCGGCAGATTTATCTATTCTTATGCTTGACAAAATTCTCAGCACATCCTCCTTCTTAACATCAACCTATAAACATGTATCAGTCTTTTTCATGCTGTCTTCACAAATGACAAGGCCTCTCTCAGTAGTAAACACTGAGGTATAGTGTTTATTACGGGCATCCCCTACCTCCTCCGAATCCAGACACAAGTTCCCTCCAATATGCCTAATCAGCCTTACCCTCGCTCTGGCCATCCTCTTGTTCCGCATGTAAGTGGAGAATGCCTTACGGTTTTCCTTAATCCTTCACAACAAAGCTGTTTCATGCCCCCTTCGACCTGTCCTAAGTACATTCTTCAGTTCCCTCCTGGTACCTTCAGTGAATCCCTACAGTGTGGAAACAGGCGATTTGGCCCAACAACTCCATACCAACCCTCCAAAGAGTATCCCACCCAGAAACATTCCCCCACCATATTACTCCACATTTTCCCTGACTAAAATGCCAAACCTACACATCCTTGAACACTCTGTGTAATTTAGCTTGGCTGAGTCACCGAACCTGCACATCTTAGGGCTGTCGGTGGAAAGAAGAGCACCGGGAGGAAACACACGCAGACGCAGACGATGGGAGAACATGCAAACTCCACATGCAATCGACAGGGGCTGGAATTAAAATCAGTTCCCTGGTGCTATGAGGCAGCAGAGTTAACCACTGAGACACCGTGCTGCCCCATGGAAACCTTTAGAGGTCTATTTGATGCTTGCTTCCTCAACCTTAAGTCAGCTTGTTTCTTCCTCTTGACTAGACGTTCTACATTCCTTGGAACATTGTCAAATGCTTTGCTAAAGTCCATGTAGACATCATTGACTGCTCTGCCTTCATCTATCTCTTGGCAAAATCCTCATTCCTGATGAAGGGCTCCGGCCTGAAATGTCGATTTTCCTAGCTCCTTGGATGCTGCCTGACCTGCTGTGCTTTTCCAGCAACACCCTCTCAACTCTGATCTCCAGTATCTGCAGACCTCACTGTCTCCACCTCCTCAAAGAGTCCACCTGGTTTGTGAAACACTGTTATCCACTCACAAAGCCGTGCTGACTATCTCTAATCAGACCTTACACTTCTGAATATACGTAGCTTCTTTCACTCAGAAGCGCCTCCAACAACTTACCTATCACTGGGCTGTAATTTTCTCACTTTTCCCTGCAGCCCTAAAGTGATGGAACAGCATTAGTCTCCCTCCAGTCTTCCGATAACTCACTGTGTCTTTTGATAAAGCGAATATCTCTGTTCGGGACACTGCAATCTCTTCCCTAGCGTCCCACAATGTTCCAGGATCGACCTAATGAGCAACTGAGGATTGATCGACTTTATTTGTTTTATGAATCCAGCACTTTCTCTTCTCTGTTGCCGATTCTTTCCAAGACATCACTATTTATTTCCCGAAGTTGCCGAGCTTCGATCTCTTTCTCCACAATAAATACTGACAAGATTGTTTTGTCTAATATCTCACCCATCTCCTCTGGTTCCACACATAGGTGACTTCATTGATCTTTAACGGGCCCTATTCTCTTCCAAGTTACTCTTTAGCCCTTTTTTAAACTTGTGCAATGGCTTCTGAAAATTAAAATTATCCATATCCTCCGTTCCACCACATATCTCCTACACCCTTATCTACTCTGCCATTTATATTCACACCAACAAATAAACTCCTTCCAAGTTACTCTTTAGCCCTTTTTTAAACTTGTGCAATGGCTTCTGAAAATTAAAATTATCCATATCCTCCGTACCACCACATATCTCCTACACCCTTATCTACTCTGCCTTTATATTCACACCAACAAATAAACTCCAACAGGCTCAATAAAACATTCTCTGTATAAAACGTGTCTGTATAAAAATTCTCTGTATAAAAGGGTCCAGTTATTGCATATTGACATATCATTTCTAACACATTTCAGCATACTCTTGACTTAGATTAGATTACTTACAGTGTGGAACAGGCCCTTCGGCACAACAAGTCCACACCGACCCGGCGAAGCGCAACCTACTCAGACCGACTCTCCTACACTTAACACTAGGTGGAATTTAGCATGACCAATTCACCTAACCTGCACATTTTCGGACTGTGGGAGGAAACCAGAGCACCCGGAGGAAACCCACGCAGTCACGTGGAGAATGTGCAAACTCCACACAATCAGTCGCCTGAGGCGGGAAATCAACGCGGTTCTCTGGCGCTGTGATGCAGCAGTGCTAAGCACTGTGCCACCGTGGCACCCATACTATCAGGCTAACAGTAATTGGTTTCAGACTGGCAACAAAAAGGGTTGTGGGAGTTCTTGTTTATCAATATAAAAAAGGTAGCTTACAGAGTTGGCAGGTAATAGGGAAGGCAAATCAAATGCTGGTATTTATTACAAAGAGAATGGCGTCTAAAAAGAGGGAGATCGAGGGTAAGGTACAAGTCAGACCACACCTATAATATTATGAGCTGTCTGAGTTCCCTAAGGAACGACATTGTCACATTGGAGGCAGACCAGAGAAGGGTCACTCGGCTAATTCTGAGTATGGAGGGATTTTCTAATGAGAAAAGGTGGAGAAGATTGAGGTTTAACCCAATGACGTTCAGAAAACATGAGAGAGAAATTGAATGAAACATTCAAGATTCTGGGAGGCTTTCACAGGTTAGATGTTGGGAAGTTAGAAAACAGAACAATAGAGCACAATAATAGGCCCTTCGGCCCACCATGGCTGTGCTGTCCATGATGTTATTGTCAACTAGTCCCATCTACCTGCACATAGTCCATGTCACTCTATTCTCTGCCTGTTCATGTTACTGTCCAAATGCCACTTCAATG
>NW_025207536.1:7290-9626 GCF_004010195.1 Chiloscyllium plagiosum | reverse complement strand
CAATCTAACTTTGTTTAATTTCCTCTTATACCAAATACTCCCTTCAAAAGCCTAAAACAGGCAACGTGCTGATAAACCCCTTTTGTACCCTCTCCAAAGCCTCCACATCCTTCTTATTATGCGGAGATGACAACTGCACACAATATTTCAACAAACATTTTATACAATTAGAACATCAGATGCAAACCACGAAACCCAACGTTGTGACCGATGAAGGTCAGTGTTCCATTTGCTTTCTTTTCCATCTGAAACACTTCTGTTGCCATTTTCAGGGAGTTACTGACTTGCACCAACATCCTTCTGTATATAAATGTCTCTCAGTACCCTAACTTTCTTCTTGAACTTGACATGACCTCACACTTGTCCAGCTTAAACTCAATTTGCCATTTCTCTGCACGCCTTTCCTACTGATCTGTAACCTCCTGCAACCTTGGATCTCCTTGCTCATTAACCTAAACTCCATAAATTTTCATGCCATCTGCAATAATTATGTCTGTCACTTCCTTTCATGTTAATGGTGTGACAATCTGTAACTAGAGGGCAGAAAATCCCAGCAAGGGCTCACCCATTAAGATGAAGATGAGGAGGCATGTCCTCACTCAGAGGGTAGTGATTCTGTGGAAATTCCTCACTGCAGAGGGCTGTCGAAGCTGGGTCATTAAGAATATTTACAACAGAATTGGTCAGATTTCAATTAATCAGGGAAGCAAGGGTTTTGTGGAAAAGGCAGGTAAAGAGAGTAAAGGATCATCAATCAACCATGATCTGACTGAAGGGCAGAGCATCCTCAATGGGCCAAATGGCCCAATTCTGCTCCTCCATCTCATGGTCTGAACTCAAACTCAATATGTCCTGTATAACGTTATGGGTCTCTGCTCACAAAACACCTTTATAATTGAATTATTAGATATTTAATACGACATAGCATTTGACCTGCAATAGACAATTTTATTGATGGCTACTTTACTGGAGATTAGATTAGATTAGATTACTTACAGTGTGGAAACAGGCCCTTCAGCCCAACAAGTCCACACCGACCCACCCAAGCCCAGCCCACCCAGATACATTCCCCTACATTTACCCCTTCACCTAACACTACAGGCAATTTGGCATGGCCAATTTACCTCCCTGCACATCTTTGGACTGTAGGAGGAAACCGGAGCACCTGGATGAAACCCACGCAGGCACGGGGAGAAGATGCAAACTCCACACAATCCTTGATGTGATGTTATCGAAAATCATCTCATTTACAATCCAGGATTCCATCCATTGCAGCCCTGATACTCATTAGTTATCCAACCATATTGACATACCCATCACTGTATGGTGCCTCTCAAAGACTTCCTGCTAACAGTTGCTACTGCTTGCTTATTCTCAGCTGAACTCAAATAAGATTCCAAAGTTTGATCTTCAGATCCACATGAATGTCTCATTAATGCATTAAACTCATCCTTTCTTTACAACTTGATGGTTTGTTGCCTAGCCTGTCTCGATCCCAAAAACCCTTCAATATTCACTTCCCAGCGATGGTGATTCTGCAGCTACATCTCCGGAATGACAGTTCCATTATATCAGTTCACTGTCATTCCATCTGCGTCATGGCGAATGCAGGGAGCCATTCCTAATTAGCGGGGGTTGACCAGATGTGTAGAGGTTACAGAGATAGGGAGGCTTACAGGGGCTCAAGGATGTTTGAGTTAAACATAGTTACATTTGGTCAAGAATGTCAGTGGGACAAAGCAGTCTGGGGATTGGAGGAAATTACAGAGATAGGGAGTTGGGTTAGATTCTGGAGATAGAGATAGGGATAGATCTAGTTCAGAGGCAGGCAGACTGATAGGCACAGACAGAGGGTCATAGAGGCATACTTATAGAGTCATAGAGATGTACAGAATGGAAACAGACCCTTCGGTCCAACCATGCAACCATTCAGTCCATGCAAAACAGATACCCCAACCCAATATAGTCCCACATGCCAGGAACCTGGCCCATATCCCTCCAAACCCTTCATATTCATATACCCATCGAAATGCCTCTTAAATGTTGCAATTGTACCAGCCTCCACCACTTCCTCTGGCCACTCATTCTACACACATACCACGCTCTTTTTGAAAACGTTGCCCTTAGGTCTCTTTTATATCTTTCCCCTCTCAACATTAACCTATGCCCTCTCGTTCTGGACTCACCAACCCCAGGGAAAAGACTTTGTCTATTTACCCTCTCCATGCCCCTCATAATTTTGCAAACCTCTATAAGGTCACACCTCAGCCTCTCACGCTGTAAGGAAAACAGCCCCATCCTGTTCAGCCTTTCCCTATAGCCCAAATCCTCCAACC
>NW_025207536.1:0-7285 GCF_004010195.1 Chiloscyllium plagiosum | reverse complement strand
TATCTACCTGCAACTCCACTTTAAAGGAGCTATGAACCTGCTATCCAAGGTCTCTTTGTTCAGCAATACCTCCTAGGACCTTACCATTAAGTGTATAAGTCCTGCTAAGATTTGCTTTCCCAAAATGAATCACCTCGCATTTATATGGATTAAACTCCATCTGCCACTTCTCTGACCATTGGCCATCGGGTCAAGATCCTGCTGTAATCTGAGGTAACCCTCTTCGCTGTCCACTACACCTCCAATTTTGGTATAATCTGCAAACTTACTAACTGTACTTCTGATGCCTGCATCCAAATCATTTATGTAAATGACAAAAAGTAGAGGACCCAGCACCGATCCTTGTGGCACTCCAGTGGTCACAGGCCTCCACAAACCTACCCTCAACCACCACTTTCTGCCTTCTACCTTTGAGCCATTCTGTATCCAAATGGCTCGTTCTCCCTGTATTCCGTGAGATCTAACCTTGCTCATCAATCTTCCATGGAAAACCTTGTCGAACGCCTTACTGAAATCCATATAGATCACATCTACCGCTCTGCCCTCATCCATCCTCTTTGTTACTCCCTCAAAAAACTCAATCAAGTTTGTGAGACATGATTTCCCACGCACAAAGCCCTATTGACTATTCAGAATCAGTCCTTGCCATTCCAAATGCATGTACAACCTATCCCTCAGAATTCCCTCCAACAACTTGCCCACTACTGACATCAGGCTCACTGGTCTATTGTTGTCTGGGAGTTTCAGGGAGAAGAGAATTGTATACACTAACAGAAATATGGAAGGTTGTAGTGACTGAAGACGTTTAAAAATATAAGAAGACTTCGAGGCTCTGGAGGCGACGTAGATAGGAGGACAATGGAGAATGCCAGGTTGCTGGGTTGGAGACAATTACACAGATGGGGTCGGTTGCAAAAACTGAAAGAGGTTCCGTTAGTCGGCAGGGTTGGTGGGGGTGGGCGGGTTGAGGGTGAAGTTTAAATAGATTAAGATCGAAGAATTTGTGAAGGGTAAGGAGATTACGATTATTTCACAGCAAAGAAAGGATTGTAGGAGCTCGAGAAGTTGGCACAGATAGGGACAGATGAAGAAGTTAAGGACAAAAACATTGATCTGGAGGGTGGTGTTGTTAGGAAGAGCTTACAGGGATAGACAGCACTGTCATGGTTTACAGTGATGAAGGAATTTAGTATCTACTGGAAAAACGTAAGGATTAGGGTGTCAGGGATTGGAAAAACTAACAGAGACAGACAGCATTATGCGGATTAGAGGAGATTCCAAACAGAGGAAGGGTTATCGGGACTGGAGGATATTACAGAGATCACGAATACAGCATGGGCCAGGATTGATTCCTGAGATCCTCTGTGCTGTCTCAGTGAGGACCAGTACAGCAGAGGTGAGAGCAGGACTCTCACAAGATGCTAGGAATGAAGCCTCGGTTGTTGATGGTCCTTGCCCAGAACTGTGTCTATGTCCTGTCTTCCGGTTCTGAATAGAGAAGGCCACTAACTCCTCCCTGTGCTGTGTACTGTGAGTGATCTTACCGGCTGCAGGGTTTACTGAAGGCTCCAGATCTCACTCTCCATCCTTCCATCTCTCTCTGGCAGACCAATTGTCTTCAATATGGTAATGGACGGGAATTAAGAATTCAGCTAAGTCAGGAACATCCTGATTACCGACAAGAGACAGAGAAACAGACAGAATGGGAAATTAGACTGAGGCAGTGAGGATGACTCCTGTGGAGTAGCACTGAGTTCAACAGAGACCTGGAAATTCCCAGTCTCCATCCCTGGCCTGTCCTGCTGCATCTCTCTGGAGTGGAGAATTCTGTTGGCTCAGTATCTCAGACCAAATTGAGGAGTGAGAGGCAGAAATTAGAGGCTGATAGAGGCAGAAATTAGACCCACACAGTGAGGGATACCACATGGAGAGATACTGAGTGATATCACCAGAGTGCAGCAGGTTATCAGAATCAAACCATGGTATCAGAAGAAGTGGGTATGATGCAGTGGGAGCTGCTAGCAGTTCTCAGGAGAACTCAGCTGTGTTATTTGAATGGTACATTGGTGGAGCCAGTGCCCTGGTCAATCATATGACCGGGATTGTGCAGAGTGCTTTAAATTGACACACACGAGGCGGGACAGGGATCAGCTGAAAGGAAATGCCCAATTCTAAGGGCAAAGGTTGGAATATTGAAACATGGGGATGTGGCTGAGGTGAAACAAAAAGAAACAGGAAGGAAGTGAGTTGAACTAAAATTGTACATCAGCAAATATGTTTGTGAAAGGAAATTGTGATAAAAAGTAAATTACTCTTTCTAAATTTGGATGCACGAAGCATTTGCAATAAAGGATATGCTCGTGTGACTGTGATTTCTTACTAATCACCATCAGGGAGACATGGTCACAGGGTGAACAAGAATGTGGGGCATTAATATTCACAGCGACACAACATTGTGGAAAGTCAGGCAGAATGGGAAGCAGGATGGGGAACTCTCATCATTAGGGATAACAATGCGATGATGAAGAAAATATGTGGCCTTAGATTATCAATCAGTCGTCGACCAAATTATGGGTAATAAGTGTCAGGATACAGAAGTGGAAGGCTGTGTTAAGGCTTCTTTACAGCATTACATTGTGAGACACTACATTACCAGGGAATTATTTGAATTTGTAACAAAGGCACTGGGATAATTGAGAGGGGATTCAACTTTCCACTCTCATCATCGCATTGGTGATGGTCACAGATTGCTGACTCTCTTCCGCTCTTCGGGGGAGTCTGTCGGTGACTGTACAGACGGATGCGGCCTACCATAGATTCTGTTACACTTGGGTAAGAAGGTGGCCTTGGGGAGGGGGTGGGTGAGGCATTGGGCTGACAGCGCGCTCCTTGTGCTGTATTCTCCTGGATTCCCCACAGTAAATCCTAACAATTTTTTTTTAGATCTCCCCCATCAACTCTGATTGATATAGACGGCCTCATTGACCTTTCAGAGGCTCTATTCCCTCCCTCTATACTTTAGCCCCGTTGAAACTTGTCAAAATGCCTCTGAAATTTCAAATATCCCCCACCACCATATAGACGGCCTCATTGACCTTTCAGAGGCTCTATTCTCTCCCTCTATACTTTAGCCCCGTTGGAACTTGTCAAAATGCCTCTGAAATTTCAAATATTCCCCACCACCAGTAGCCTCCCACGCTCTTATCTATTCTGCCACTTATGCTCACACCAAAATACAGAATCCAACAGATTTAAAAATATTCCGCTTCTATAAAACCATGTGTCTCCCATTGTTTCTAAGCATCCAGTTATCATTTATTGTCATATCCTTTATAATACAGTCCAGCATGTTCCCGACTTACTGTCAGGCTAACACCGTTTGATTTTCAGGCTGACTGCACAGAAGGTTTTGGGCGGCATGTTAAACAAAACATTGTGGGCCAGTTCCTGTGCTGTATTGTTCCATGTTCTATGTAACTCTTTAAAAATTATGCACCAAGGAAGGATCTGGACCGAGAAAAGACTCGGGCCACTCAGGGATGAAAGAGAGAGAAAGGGGTTGTGGGGGAGGTAAGACAGGGAAGGGGAATTGGGATGGTAAAAACACGGAAGGGAATACAGTGTGTAAGAGGGAGCATGAAGAATAAAAGCAAGCAGGAACATAGGAAAGTCTGAGTGATGTTTGTGAGGGAGACCACATATATGAGTGGAATAAATTAACAGCACATTGCTCAGGGACATGCAGTGATGAAACCCTCATTTGAACATGACTTGAAGGAATAACAATAAACTATCACATCGGATTAAAATCTACATTATAAAAGGTGGCGTGGGTTGGATAATGTTAAAGAGATTGTCATGGAGAACAGGGATGCAACAGAGCAATGGATGGACATGGATTCAGATCCACACTAAAGGGATCACACCAGGTCATGACCAATGAACCACAGCAAAGCAAGTTCAGCATTGAATTATAGATGACTGCTCAATAATATTCACCTCTGAAGCAATTTCATTGTCCTTCAATGTAAACTCTCCGGCTGGATCTTGTAGCTGAGAAGACAGGACAGAACTGGAATCAGAGAAACACTTCAGTTTTCATTACTGCCATTTCTCTGCAAAATGAGATGACAAAAGCACATGTTGAGAGACATTCAGAATAAACAAATATATCTGTTGGTTTGAGTGATAAACATTCACCAGTTAAAGGAGTTTCCAAAATCCACCACTATCAATTCTGGACGGGAATTTACAAAATGATTTGAGAGATCTCGTACTTTAATGACAACGTTTTGTTGTAGAGACGATTTGATAGATTCATGCCATTTTAAGATATTTTTCTAACCGCCAATTTTGTTCTTCCAAAAATTATTTGGAAAACAAAAGGTTGTAATGCAGGAAAAAAAGTTATTCATGAACAGACTCAATCTTCTGTTATAACTGAATTCAATGGCGGTTCTAACTACCCAGCATGCCCTGCGGTGATAAATGCCCTCTATACGCACGACAGGCGAGGGCAGCACATTGGCAGTACCGACTTTATCTCCGTGGGAAATGGGAAGAGATGCGCTATTCCACAAGGTAAGGCTGCAGGAGCTGGAGAGCGTTTAAAAACCCTTTCAGCGAGAAGCGAGCACGTTGAGAAATAACTTGCGGTTAAATGTATTGCAGTTCCGAGATGAACAGTTGCCATCTTGGCTGGGGATCTGGGCGCATGCGCAGACGGGTCAGTGACGTCACAGCGCGGGGCGGGGCCTGAGGGTGATTGCTGATGCTGAAAATCTGACAGTCAATCAGAAGGTGCTGGAGGAGGTCTGCAGGGTTGGCTGGAAATGTGGACAACAGACACAGAGTGAACCATGTCATGTCCCACTTGTGAAGCAGATGGGGCTTGAGAATCCAGAACTTCTTCGTTAGAGGGAGGTTCCTCAGGGTCGAGTCTTTGGCCGAACCACCTTCAGCTGCTTCACCAATCATTTTCCCTTCAGAAGTAGGGATATTGGGTGACGATTGGACAATATTCAGCATCCTCTTCAACTGCTCAGATACTGATGTAGCGCATATCTATCTGTTCAGGTTGTAAGTTTGCTTTCTGAGCTGATAGGCTTGTTCTCTTTGAGAACAATCTTAGAACCTGAACCTCGACCTAAGCTAAAAATGTTCTCAAATATCGCATACCCACATGTAGCAAGACCTGGCCAGCATATAAAATCTGCACAAGTGGTAAGTAATAGCTGTATCACATCCGTGCCTGGGAAAGGCCATCTTCAACAAGAGAAAATCTGAGTATCACTTGTTGACATTCAACAATAATATCATGATTGAATCCTCTATGAGCAGCACTCAGGGGTGTAATATTGATGAGAAACTGAACAGGACTCACCGTATAACTGTTGATACAGGGTCAGGGCAGAGGTGAAAAGTCTTGCAGTGCTCAACTCACCTGCTGACTGCCCACCTTTCAAGATGTAAGTCAGTTGTGATTCGGAATCCTCTCCGTTTGACTGGTTGAATGCTCCTACAACAACACAAGAAGCTTGTCAACATCTGGAACAAAACAACACTTTTCATTGCAAACAACCTTCACCATGCACTTTCTTCACCTCTGATGTACAGTAGCAGCAAAGCTATCATCTCTTGTGTGACATCCATCCAACTGTGCTATCCACCAGTTGGCGAGGTACATCCCACAACAGGTTTACACCTCAGGACACACAATGTCTCACAGATGTTGGGAACAACAACCTGAATTATTCAGGAAGGTTCCTTTTTGCTTTTGATCGGGCTTTTTGCATCTATCAATATGATTGGATCATTTGTTTGGTTGGAGATGTTTCACAGAGGAAGAATTTCTTTCTGAAATTGGGTTTGTTTCTTCTGAGATTTTACCCTGTAGGGACCGAGATAATATTTGAAAATCATTTTGCTAATAAATAGATTGAAAGAATTGAAGAGGAGTGAGTCAAATCAAACATGATATAAAGATCCAACAGAGTCACTAAATTCATTTGGACATATAGGGAACATGTTTATTGTAAGGTTTGTGAAGGTTTGTAGCTCAGGTTGAGGTTTAGGGTGTAGGTTTGCTCGCTGAGCTGTAGGTTTGATATCCAGACGTTTCATTACCTGGCTAGGTAACATCATCAGTGGCGACCTCCAAGTGAAGCAAAGGTGTAGCTTCCTGCGTGTGAGAAAATTAGCCACCAAGATACACGACCACTAGCTAGCCACAAAAAGACACGACCCTCTCTTCCTCGTTGCCTTCCACACGGATGGAAATAAACACCAATTCGATTGGGCCAACACATCTATGGAGGAGAAGTTAATCAGCTGTTCCATGTGTGGGAAAGGTTTCATTTGGTGATCCAGCTTAATATCACACAAGAATCTTCATCATCGGGAGAGAAGCTTTGTCCGCTCTGTTTGGAAAGGAATAAACTTCACATTTCAGCCTAATGTCAACCTTGAGTGGACACTGGGGAGTGACCAATCATCTGCTCTGTATGTGAGAAATGATTTATTAAATCAGTAAAGTTTCAAATACGCAGGTGTGGCCGTTCTAGAGAGAGACTGTACGCTTGCACTGAGGGTGGGAAAGAATTCACTTCATCACCTGTACTCAGTAAGCACACCTTTTATCTGCTCCTTGTGTGGGAAGGGGTTCACGCGGTTGTCCAATCTCAGCAGCTATGGCTTTGTTCACACCAATGAGAGAACATTTAAGAGCTTTGTGAGTGGCAATGATTTGATGAAACACCAACAAGCACATTGTGGGGAGAGGCCATTCACCTGCAGTGGGTGTAGCAAGGGGTACAATTATTCATCCCCACATGTGATACCCCAGTGAGGGGGAATAGCTTTAGCTGAGTTGGCTGCATTTTTGGTCTACAGAGCAGTGTGATGCCAAAAGTATGTGTTCAATTCCCATTACTAGTTTGAGGTTACCATGATGGCCTCTCCTTCTCAGATTCTTCCCTCTCCTAAGGTCTGGGGCCCTCTGGTCAAATCACCATGAGTCGCTTTTCTCTCTTTTGAAGAGAGCAGTCCCTATGGACTGGTAACACTATGATGACACACACACATTCCAGTGATGTTGCATGTGATTGTACTCTGCTGTTATTGCATCCAGAACTGAACTGTGTTCATTCTGTCAGCAGTGGTTTACTTCATTGGATGTGAATTATCTCTTTACTTGAACTAGTGTTATTTTTTTCAGGTGTCAATCACATCAAATGCACTTTTTTGTCAACCTTGGTTTCTCTCCCATGAGATGAGACTGGTAGAA
>NW_025207535.1:8876-13028 GCF_004010195.1 Chiloscyllium plagiosum | reverse complement strand
TTTGTATCATCGATAGTCCCTGGTGAGATGCCAGTAGACTGGAGGTTGGCTAATATGGTGCCACTATTTAAACAAGATGGTAAGGAAAAGCCAGGGAACTACAGACAGGTTCGCCTGACGTCAGTGGTGGGCATGTTCAAGGAAGGAATCATGATTTGCATGTATTTGGAAAGGCAGTGTCTAATTAGGGATAGTCAGCATTGCATTGTGCGTGGGAAATCATGTCTCAAGAAATTAAATTGAAGTTTTTGAAGAAATAACAAAAAGGATTGATGAGAGCAGAGCAGTCAATGTGAGCGGTATGGACTTCACTAAGGTGTTCGCAAAGTTTCCACATGGGAAACTGGTGAGCAAGGTTAAATCTCAGGGAATACATTTGGTTCCAGAACTGGTTCGAAGCTAGAAGACAGAGGGTGGTGGTGGTGTTTTTCAGACTGGAGGCCTGTAACCAGTGGAGTGCCACAAGGATCGGTGTTGGATCCACTATTTTTGTTATTGATATAAATGATTTGGATGTGAACATAGGAAGTGTAGTTAGTAAGTTTGCAGATGACACCAAACTTAGAGGTGTTATGATAGCGAAGAATGTTACCTCAGATTACAATGTGATCTGGATCGGGTGAGTCAATGGGCTGAGGTGTGGTAGATGGAGTTTAATTTAGATAAATGTGAGGTGCTGCATTTTGAGAAAGTGAATCCCAGCAGGACTTATGCACTTAATGGTATGTTCCTAGGGAGTGTTGCTGAACAAAGTAACTTTGGAGTGCAGGTTCATAGCTCCTTGAAAGTGGAGTTTCAGGTAGATAGGATAGTGAGGAAGGTGTTTGGTATGCTTGCGTTTACTGATCAGAGCATTGAGTAGAGGAGTTAGGAGGTCACGCTCTGGCTGTACAGGACATTGGATAAGTCACTTTTGGAATATTGCGTGCAATACTTGTCTCCTTCCTATCGGAAGGATGTTGTGTAAATTTAAAGGTTTCAAAAAAGATTTACAAAGATGTTGCCAGGATTGGAATATTTGAGCTACAGCGAGAGGTTAAATGGGCTGGGTATTTGAGGCTGATGGGTGACCATACAGAGATTTATAAAATCATGAGAGGCATGGATAGGTTTAACAAAGAAGGGCTTTTCCCTGAGGTAGTGGAGTCCACAACTGAACAGCCTAGCATCAGGGTGAGAGGGGAAAGATACAAAAGGCAGAGGGTGATGCATGTACGGAATGAACTGCTAGAGGAAGTGGTGGAGACTAGTACAATTATTGCATTTAAAAGGCATCTGGATGGATATACGAACAGGAAGGGTTGAGGGGGTTTTGGGCCAAGTGTTGGCAAATAAGACGATATTATGTTAGGATTTGTGAGTGGCGTGTACGAGTTGGACACGGAAGGCCCTGTTTCTGTGCTGTACATCTCTATGACTGTAAATGTTTTCCACTGTCCATTACCAGCCACACACTTCACTGTTTCCCCAGTTTACCTTGGTCAGTTCCCCTCTCAAATACATATCAATGGCTTTGGTTGTGATTGTAGGGTGTGCTTTATGGTCACTTTAAAATTCTTCATCTCTTTGAATTCCACGATACTACAATTTCCCAGACGATATCTCAGTGTGACATTACTCCTTCACTCAGCTTCGGAGAGGAGTTCGGAGAATATCATTTTAGACAAAGATTGAAGTCTCCCAAAATTATCACAGTGTCTTTGCATTACACAGGAATTCATTGGAATGTGTAACAGTGTTGAGAAATGAAATATTGTTAGGCATCCTAACAACTGTTCTTCTGCTTGTGGTTTTGACATATATTACTCATAATCTGCATTCAGGCTGATTCAGCCGCATCATCTGAGGCCAAATGCTTTCTCTGTAATGCCTTTGTTACCCATTACTGTCAGGGCTACCCATCCTGCACTCCGTGAGACCCCTCAAGGATGGGTACAATAGAATATTTATGTTCCACCTTTTGTTTCTCCTGTAACCACATCTTTTTTGTGACTGAATATTATTTAATCTGTGTCATCACAAGTCTATTACCTTATTGCAGATGCTTCGTCCATTTCAAAGAAAGAATATTGAAACTAAATTTTTCCCAGAATTTCCTGTCGCAGCCTAATTCACTGATGTACAGTTATAGTTGAACTCTGTCTCTTCCTGTTCCTTTCTGCTTGTTTTCAGCCACATTCCCATGTTGTTCCGATACTTCACCTTTTCTGTTCGGATTTGGAAAGCTCCTTTCACCTGAACCTTGTCCCTGCATTCTCTCTGTCAGTTTAAAGTCCTGTCCATAATCCTACCAACATGATTGACCAGGGCACAGCTCCCAGCACGGTTGTTTTTAATTCACTCGTGAGATGTTGCTGTCTCTTTCTGGCCAGAATTTCATGCCCACCCCACGAGCTGCACTTGAGCTGAGTTGCTTGCCAGGTCATTTCAGGGGGCAGTGGAGAGTCAACCTCGTTGCTCTGCGTCTGGAGTCACATGTAGGCCAGACCTGCTGTCGATAACCGATTTCCTTCCTTAAAGATTATTAAGCAGTTAGATGGGTTTAGCTGACTCCGGCATTAAATTCTGGATGAACAGTCGGGTGAGAATAACCTGAGGTCATCACCTGTCCCACTCGTAGTTCACCCGTCACTGAGTTCTGATCCCCGTGCTCCATGAATCGAAACCCTTTCACCATGACCGTTGTTTGATCATGACACCTTCCTGCACTCTGGTGATAGCACTCAGTATCTGTCCATGTGGTATCCCTCACTGTGTGGGTCTAATTGCTGCCTCTGTCAGCTTCTCTCACTCTTGCAGCTGGTCTGAGATCCTGAGCCAAAATAATCCTCTGATCAACAATAGCACAGACCAGGGACAGAGACTGGGTTTTTTGTGATCTCTGCTGGACTCAGTGATAATCTACATGAGTCATCCTCACTGCATCATCTAATTTTCCATTCTGTCTATTTCTCTCTCATGCAGATAATTAGGATGTTACTAAATCCTGTTTCCATCACCTCAGGGGTTTTCCAGATCTCTGTGGGACTCAGTGCCATCCTCACTACATCAGTCTAATTTCCCATTCTGTCTGTTTCTCTGTCTCCTGCAGGTAATCAGGGTGTTCCTGTATCAGCCGAATTCCTAACTCCTGTCTCGTTCATAACCATATCAAAGACGCTTAGGATGCTTGGTCAGCCAGAGAGAGATGGAAAGCGAGGTCTGGAGCCTTCAGTAAATCCTGCAGCCGGTCAGATCACTCACAGTAAACAGTCAATGGAGGGGTTTGTGGCCTTCTGTGTTCAGACACGGAAGACAAGGAACAGCAACATTCTAGGCTTCATTCCCACCATCTTGTAATGGTCCTGCTTTCACCTTTGCTGTACTGGTCCTCACTGAGACAGCACAGAAGTCCCAAGCATCAATCCTGGCCCATGTTGTAGTAGTAATCTCTGTAATATCCTCCAGTCCCGATAATCCTTCCTCTGTTTGGAAGCTTCTCTCGTCCACACAATGCCCTCTGTTTCTGTCAGTTTCTCCAATCCCTAACATCCAATCCCTAAACGTCTCCAGTGGATACTAAATTCCTTCATCCCTGTAAACCCCACAGTCCTGTCGGTCCCTGTAAGCCCCTCCTAACAACACCATTCTCTATGTCGATGTATTTGCCTTTAACCTCTCCATCCGTCCCTACCTGGGTAAACTTCTCCAGCTCCTACAACCCTTCCTTTTCTGTGAAACAAATTGTAACTTCCTTATCGTTCTCCAAACCTTCAATCTTAATCTATATAAACTTCACCCTGTCTCCACCAACCCGCCTGACCACAGGAACCTCTTCCAATTTGTGCAACCCTCCCCATCTGTGTACCTGTCTCCAACCCAGTAACCTGGCATTCTCCATTGCCTTCCTATCTATGTAGCCTCCCTGAATCTAGAAGCCTTCTTATAACTGTAAACGTGTTCAGTCGCTATAACCTTCCATATCTCTGTTAGTACACACAATACTCTTCTCCCTGAAACACCACCTGTCTGTGCCTCTCAGACTGCCTGCCTCTCCCTCTATCCATCACTATCCCTATCTCCAGAAGCTAATCCAGCTCCATCGATCCGTATAAATCCCTCCAATCCCCAAACCCCTTTGTCCCACTGACATTCTTGACCAGATGTTACTCT
>NW_025207535.1:3968-8828 GCF_004010195.1 Chiloscyllium plagiosum | reverse complement strand
GTAATGAAATTGCCACGTGGAACTGAAGTCCAAAATTTGGAGGCGATTTGGATGGAGCTGGGAATAAACAAACAGCAGCAATCATTGGGCGGAATTCTTTTATAGGGACCAACCAGTGGTGGGAATGCAAATGTGGTTACAGTCAGAACACTGAATATACTTACAGCAAGGGTAGTACAGCAACTGTGTGTGACAGTGGTCTCCATCCACACTAGATAACTAATAAGTGTCAGTGCTGTATTAGATAGCATCCTGGATTGTGTACTAGATTGTTTACGATAACATCATTGAACAGGCAGAGAATAGAGGGATATGGACCATGTCGGGGCAGGTGGCATGTGTTGAGAATATCATCATGGTCGGCACAGCCATGGTGGGCCGAAGGGCCTATTGCTGTGCTGTACTTTCTAATTTCCTACTTCCCAGCATGTACTTGATCAAAGCTCTTCCGAATCTTGAATCTTACATTCAATTTTTCTCTCATGTTTTCTAAACATCAGTTGGTTTCAAACTCAGTCTCATCCACCTCTTATTGGAAAATTCATCCATTTCCAGGATCAGCCAAGCGACCCTTCTCTGGCCTGCCTCCAATAGAAGAATATCATTCCTTCGGGCACTCACACTTTTCATAGTATTCTGGGTGTTGTCTGACTCGTATCTTGCATAGTTTTAGCAAGACCTTCCTATTTTTAGACTCCATTCCCTTTCTAATAAGTGGCAGCATTTGATTTGCCTTCTCTATGACCTGCTAACCCTGTAAGTTACCTTTTTCAGATTGATAAACAAGAACTCGCACAATCCTTTCTGCTGTCAGTCTGAAACCAAACAGTGTTTGCCTGACAGTAAGTGAGGAGCATGCTGAAATGAGTGAGAAAGGACATCTCAATAAAAAATAACTGGACCCTTAGCTCATTAGGTTTATCCTCGAATATTATGGGAAGTTAGGGAAGAGATTGCGGTGTCTCTAACAGAGATATTTATATTATCAACAGACACAGTGAGTTACCGGAAGACTGGAAGGTGGCTAATGCTGTTCCATCACTTAAGGGCTGCAGGGAAAAGCCAGGAGTGAGCCCAGTGCTGGGTAATTTGTTGGAGGAGATTCTGAGAGATATTTGGAAAGGCAAGGGGTGATTAGAGATAGTCAGCATGGTTTTGTGAGTGGGAAACCGTGTTTCACAAACCGGATTGACTCTTCGAGGAGGTGGCCAAGAGATAGATAAAGGCAGAGAGTCAACGTTGTCCACATGGACTTCAGCAAAGCATTTGACAAGGTTCCAACGTGTAGAACATCTAGTCGAGAGGAAGAAGGAAGCTTACATAAGGTTGAGGACGCAAGGATCATTAGACCTCTATAGGGTTATATGGGGGCGGCACAATGCCTGAGTGGTTAGCACGGCTGCCTTATAGCACCTGGAACCCGATTTCAATTCCAGCCCCAGGCGACTGTCCGTGTGGAGTTTGTACATTCTCCCCGTGTCTGCGTGGGGTTCCCCAGGTGCTCCACTTTCCACCCACAGCCCAAATCAGCCATACTAAATTACCCATAGTGTTCAGGGATGTGTAGTATTGACACGTTAGTTAAGGTACATGGAGAGAAATAGGGTGGGGGAACGGTTTTGGGTGGGATGTTCATCAGTGGGTCAGTATAGAGTGGTTGGGCCAAATGGCCTGTTTCCACAATCTGGGGACTCTGAAGGTAGCCAGGAAGGAACTGAAGAATGGACTTAGGACTGCCCGAAGGGGGCATGAAAAAGCTTTGTTGGGAAGGATTTAGGAAAACTGTAAGGCATTCTCCACTTATGTGAGGAACAAGAGGATGGCCAGAGTGGGGGTTGGGCCGGTCAGGGATAGTGGAGGGAACTTGTGCCTGGAGCTACAGAAGGTAGGGGAGGTCCTTAATGCATACTGTGCTTCAGGATTCACTACTGAGAGGGGCCTTGTCATTTGTGAGGACAGCATGAAAAGAACTGATATATGTGAACAGGTTGATGTTAAGAAGGAGGATGTGTTGTATATTTTCTAAACATAAGGATAGGTATATACCAGATAGGATGTAGCCAAAGTTACTGCAGAAATCAAGGGAATGGATTGCTGTGCCTTTGGCGATGACCTTTGCAGCCTCACTGTCCACCGGAGTTGTACCAGATGATTGGAGGGTGTCAAATGTTACTCCCTTGTTCAAGAAAGGGAATGGGGATAATCCTGGTAATTACAAACCTCATGTTCTTATGTCTATGGTGTGCAGATTATTGGAGAGGATTTATGACTCCTTGGAAAACCATAGTTTGATTGGAGATAGTCAGCATGGCTTTGGTAGGGCCAGATCGTGCCTCACAAATCTTATTGAATCCTTTGAGAATGTGATAAAACACATTTATGGCTCATTCAGAAAGTACAGAGGCATGGGATACAGGAAAACTGTCTGTCTGGATACAGAATTCCTGGCTCATAGAAGACAGAGAGGGATAATAGATGGGAAGCATTCAGCCTGACCAGTGGTATTCTGCAGGGACGGGTTCCAGGACCTCTGCTCTTTGTGATTTTTTTTTAAAATGACTTGGATGTGGGTGTGGAAGAGTGGGTTAGTAATTTTGCCAATGACATGGAGGTTGGTGGAGTGGTGGATAGTGTGGAGGTCTGTTGTTGGTTGCAGCAGGATATTGACAGGATGCAGAGCTGGACTGAGAAGTGGTAGATGGAGTTCAATCAGGAAAATTGTGAAATGATTCATTGTGGAAGATCAAACTTGAATGGGTTAAATGCAGAATATTTGGTTGTGTTGTGGAACAGAGGGATCTTGGGTTCCACGTCTATCGATCCCTCAAAGTTGCCACCCAAGCTTACAGGGTTGTTAAGAAGGTATATGTTGTGTTGGCTTTCATTAGCTGGGGGATTTAGTTTTAAAGCTGTGAGGTTATGCTGCAGATCGATAGAGCCCTGGTTAGACCCCACTTGGAATATATTGTTCAGTTCTGGTCCCCTCATTACAGGAAGGCAGTGGAAGCTTTAGGGAGGTAAATTGGAGATTTACCAGGATGATGCCTGTGCTGGAGGGCATGTCTTATGAAGAAAGTTTGAGGGAGGTAAGGCTTTTCTCATTGGTGTGAAGAAGGGTGAGAGGCGACTTGGTAGAGGTGAACAACATGATGTGAGGCAGAGAGAGTGTGGATAATGAGACACTTCTTTATACCATAGCATAAATGGCTATTATGAGCAGGCATAATTTTAAGGTGTTTGGTGGATGGTTAAGGAGAGATAGGCTCTTTACAAAAAAGCTGTTAGGTGGGTGGAATGCACTGCCAGCAGTGGTAGGAGAGTCATATACATTCGGGACATTTAATACATTCTTGGATAGACACTGGATGGCAGTAAAATGAAGGGTTTGTAGGTTAGTTTGACCTTACCGCAGAATAAAAGTTGGCATGGCATCATGGCTTAGGGGTCTTGTGCTGTACTGTTCTGTGTTCTACGTCCCGTATGGTAAACTGAGTAATAAGCTCAGGTCAATCTAAAAGGATATGGCATTCAGGAGGAGCTAGTCAACTAGATACAAAAGTTGCTTGATGGTAGGAGGCAGAAGGCGGTGGCAGACATGTTGTTTTTCTGACTGGAGATATAGGACCAGCGGTGGAGTGGCTGCAGAGTTGTTGTAATGTGGATAAATGGTTTGGATGGGACTATTGGTTTCCTGGTAAGTTTTTTTGGTGGTACTGAAATTGGTGGTAAAGTGGACAGTGAAGGAGGTTATCTGATTCAACAGGATGAACAGTACTGCTGGGATAGTGGGTGAAGAATAGCAGATGGAGTTTAATTAGATAAATGTGAAGTGTTCCATTTTGGTGAAACAAATCAGGGTGGGACTTGTACAGTTAATGCTCGGACCCTGGGTAGTGTTGTCAGTCAGAGACCCAGGGATGCAGGTAGACAGTTCTTTGAAAGTGGTGTCACAGGTAGACAGGCTGGTGAAGCAGGCCTTTGGTATGGTTACCTTGACTGGGCAGAGCATTGAGAGTAGGAGTTGGGATGTCATGTTGTGGCTGTACAAGACATTAGTGATAATATAAAAGACTATAAAAGCATTGTTGATCAGTCTGAAGAACTCCTCTCGTTCACTTACCTCCTTGAGGGAAGGACATCTGAAATTCTAACCTGGTCTGGCTGACATGTGCATCCAGTCCACAGCAATATGGCTGCCTCTTAACTGCCCTCTGGACAATTAACTGTGGGGCAAAGTATGCTGGTCTAATCAATGACAACTTCATCCCATGAATAAATATGTATATGCTCCTCACTACCTCTGCAAACACCTCCAGCTGCAGCAATCCATACTGGCTTTGTAACACCGTTCAGGCCCTGACCACTCTCTGTAACACTCTCACCACCTTCAGCAACTTCATTTCTCCCTGTTCCTATCGTGTCATTAGCTCCTGACAATGATTCTCCTTCCCACTGCTCTCCTCATGTTAGCAGCCCCTTTGCAATACCTTTAACACTTACTGGTTAAACTCTCTCTGATTTCAGGATTTTAAATACTTTGTAGTGATCTTGTAAGCCTCATAATCTAATATGATCCATTTTGTCCTCAGTGAGTGAATGGTGTGAATTTCTTGCTGAGGATTTTCTGTTTCAATAGGATGTCCTTTTGTTGAGTGTTTTTTACACTGTTCCTTCAAATGTTTTCCACTGTTCATTTACAGACACATGTTTCAGTCTGTTTAGCCTGTTTACCTTGGTCAGTTCTCCTCTCACACTCATGTAATTGGCTGTTTTTGTTTCTAGTTGTATCTTGTCGTATTTGTAATTCACTTTAAAACTTTATATTTCTTTAAACTGCACTTACTCACAATTTCCCAGAGG
>NW_025207535.1:0-1769 GCF_004010195.1 Chiloscyllium plagiosum | reverse complement strand
TAGATACAGTGCTGGAGGGGGAGCACAGTACAGACACACCCCAGGACAATCACCACCCCTACTGTAAATTTTGTTGTACTGAGACAGCATCGGAATGTCACAGTTATCCGTCCAGGCTGTGATGTCTTAGTGAACATCAGTATAACAGAGGGGAAAGCAGGCTTCCCATGTGGGTGGCATGGTGGCACAGTGGTTAGCACTGCTGCCTCACAGCGCCTGAGACCCGGGTTCAATTCCCGCCTCAGGCAACTGACTGTGTGGAGTTTGCACGTTCTCCCCGTGTCTGCGTGGGTTTCCTCCGGGTGCTCCGGTTTCCTCCCACAGTCCAAAGATGTGCAGGTCAGGTGAATTGGCCATGCTAAATTGCCCGTAGTTTTAGGCAAGGGGTAAATGTAGGGGTATGGGTGGGTTGCGCTTCGGCGGGTCGGTGTGGACTTGTTGGGCCGAAGGGCCTGTTTCCACACTGTAATGTAATCTAATCTAATGTGTGTGTGGGAATGCTGCCTGGAATCTTTCTTTTCTGTGTTCCTCCTCCAACACTGTATATATACCATGTCTCATGGACCAGTGTCTTCAATAATTTTTAACTCCTATAACAGTTCCTGTCCCTGTAACCTCCTCTCTTCCCGATTGTCCCTCCACATATTAGAAATATACTGCATTCTAGACTACCATTTCCATCACTGTAACTTACTTCAGTGCCTACAACATGCCTTATCTCAGTCGTCTCCTCCTCCAACAACTGGAGAAAGAGCCATGCAGAACAGAAACGGTTCCTTCGATCCAACTAGTCCATGCTGACCACAGTTCCTGAACGAGTCACATTTGCCTGCGTTTGGTCCCTATCCCATCAAACCTTCTCCTTTCCATGTACCTGCCCAAATGTCTTTTCCATGGTGTAATTGTACTTTTCTTTACCACTCACTTCAGCAGCAGCTCATTCAGTATGTGCACCATTCTCTGTGTGGAAATGTGCTCCTCTGGTCGCTTTTAAGTATTTCCTCTCCCACCTCATATATTTGCCCTCTCATTATGGATTCCCCTACCCTGGGGTAGAGACCTTCACTGTTAAATCTACGTATACCTCTCATGTTTTTATAAACCTTTATAAGGTCACCCCTCAGCCACCTACACCCAATGGAAATGCGAAGGATAATGATACAAATATCTCTGCCACGGTCCCCACTGCGACTTTGCCACAATGTTCTGGGATACACTTGTTCAGAACCTAGAGCTTTCTCTTCCTTTGTGTGCGAAGACCTCCAGCACCATCTCTTCTGTAATGGGGACTCTTTTCAAGACATCACTATTTATTTCCTTTTGTTTCCTAATCTTTGTCCACGGTACGTTCTGACATGAAATATTGATTTTAGGTCGCGCCCATTTCCTGTGGTTCCAGGCATGGATGGTCTTATTGATCTTTGAGGGGCCCTGTTGTCTCTCTAGTAGCCTTTTTGTACTTGTATTCTGTAGAATCTCTTTGGATTCTCCTTAACCTTATCTGCCAAATCTATCTCATTCCACCCATGTTGCTTTCCAGCTTATCCAGCCTCTCTGTTTCTGTCAAACGCTCCAGTATCAGTAACATCTTTGTCAATCTTTGCTCCATTTACAGTTTCAGAATATGCTTACTAAAGCAGGAGGATCAGAATTCTACAACTGTAGTCCCAGCAATGTCTGAAACAGCCGTATCATGATGTACCAACTCATGTACTCAATGCTCTGACCCATGAGGACCAGTGTGCCAAATGTTGCTTTCCCCATCCTGT
>NW_025207534.1:10474-13027 GCF_004010195.1 Chiloscyllium plagiosum | reverse complement strand
GACACCAGTCAGTGCACAGATATCTCCCTGAGACGGGTTGACTGAGAGATACAAATCAGTGCAGAGATATTTCCCAGAGATACAGGGGACTGAGAGACACCAGTCAGTGCACAGATATCTCCCTGACAGAGAGGGGACTGTGTAACACCAGTCACTGTTGACATATCTCCCTGAGAGAGGAGAGACTGAGAGACAGCAGTGTGTGTACAGATATCTCCTTGAATGAGAGTGGACTGACAGACACCAATCAGTGCACAGATATCACCCCAAGAGAGATAGGGGACTCAGAGAAACCAGTCAGTGCACAGACGGCACTGCGGCACGGTGGCACAGTGGTTAGCACTGCTGCCTCACAGCGCCAGAGACCAGGGTTCAATTCCCGCCTCAGGCAACTGTCTGTGGAGTTTGCATATTCTCCCTGTGTCTGCTTGGGTTTCCTCCGGGTGCTCCGGTTTCCTCCCACAGTCCAAAGATGTGCAGGTCAGGTGAATTGGCCATGCTAAATTGCCCGTAGTGTTAGCTAAGGGGTACATGTAGGGGTATGTGTGGGTTGCGCTTCGGCGGGGGCGGTGTGGACTTGTTGGGCCGGAGGGCCTGTTTCCACACTGTAAGTAATCTAATCTAATCTAATCTAAAAATAACTCTCTGAGAGATTGTGGACAGAGAGACATCAATCAGTTTACAGATATCTCGCTGAGAGAGAGAGGGGACTGAGAGGTACCAGTCAGTATGTCAGTGTACAGATATCTGCCTGAGAGAGAGGGTACTGAGAGATACCAGTCAGTGTACAGGTATCTCCCTGAGAGAGAGGGGACTGAGATATACCTGTGAGTGCACAGATATCTCCCTGAGAGACTGGGGACAGAGAGACACCAATCAGTTTCCAGATATCACCCTGAGAGAGAGAGGGGACTGGGAGATACCATTCAGTGCACAGATATCTCCCTGAGAGAGGGGGGACTGAGGGACGCCAATCAGTGCACAGATATCTCCTTAATAAAAACGGACTGAGAGACACCAGTCAGTGTACAGATACCTCCGTGAGAGAGAGAGGGGACTGACACTTACCAGTCAGTGCACAGATATCTCGCTGGGACAGGGGGACTGAGAGATACCAATCAGTGCAGAGATATTTCCCAGAGATAGAGGGGACTGAGAGACACCAATCAGTGTACAGATATGCCCCTGAGAGAGGGGGGACTGAGAGACACCAGTCGGTGTACAGATATCTCCCTGAGAGAGGGGGGACTGAGAGACACCAGTCAGAGTACAGATATCTCCCTGAGAGAGAGAGAGAGAGAGAGGGGACTGAGAGACACCTGTCAGTGTACAGATATCTCCCTGAGAGAGCAGGGACAGGGAGACTCCAGTCAGTGCACAGATATCTCCCTAAGAGAGAGGGTCTGAGAGACACTGGTCAGTGCACAGAGATCTCCCTGACAGGAGGGGACTGAGAGACACCAGTCAGTGTCCAGATATCTCCCTGAGAGAGAGGCGATTGAGAGATACCAGTCAGTTTACAGATACCGCCCTGAGAGAGAGGGAACTGAGAGACACCAGTCAGTGTACAGATATCTCCCTGAGAGAAAGGAGATTGAGAGACACCAGTCAGTCTACAGATATCTCCCTGAGAGAGAGAGGACTGAGAGATACCAGTCAGTGTCCAGATATCTCCCTGAGAGACTGGGGACAGAGAGACACCAATCAGTTTCCAGATATCACCCTGAGAGAGAGGGGACAGGGAGATATCAGTCGGTGCACATATATCTCCCTGAGAGAGGGGGGACTGAGGGACGCCAATCAGTGCACAGATATCTCCTTAATAAAAATGGACTGAGAGACACCAGTCAGTGTACAGATATCTCCGTGAGAGAGAGAGGAGGCTGACACTTACCAGTCAGTGCACAGATATCTCCTTGAGAGAGAGGGGACTGAGAGACACCAGTCAGTGTAAAGACATCTCCCTGACAGGGCGGGGACTGAGAGACACCAGTCAGTGCACAGATATCTCCCTAAGAGAGAGGGCACTGAGAGACACGAATCAGTTTACAGATATATCTCTGAGAGAGAGGGCACTAAGAGACACCAGTCAGTGCACTGATATCTCCCTGAGAGTAACGGTAACTTATTGCTCTCGGTAAGAGGCATGTTCTAGCTTATTAATTGTTGAGTTTGTGCAGAAATCTGGATGCAAGTCGGCGCAACACTTGTATCTCACCAATAAACTGAAGGCTTTATTCTACATGAAGGCAGACATGTTACAATATTTCACTGAGCTGCATTATAATGGTCAGCTTTGTTGTGTATGCCAACAATGAAATCAAGATATAATTGCTAAATGTGGGAATGAGTGTCTATTTCAATGACCCCTTAAGGTGCGCGGTGATAGTGTTGACATGACGGAGTGCGGCGGTGCAAAGCTGAAATGCAATGTCTTTGACACGTCATGTCTCAAAGGCCCACACCAAACTCAACCAACTGTCACACTCAGTGTTTCACATCCTGAACCCATTGTGGGGAACATGTGGGTCTCCCTCTTTAATCTCCGCAGAC
>NW_025207534.1:5260-8132 GCF_004010195.1 Chiloscyllium plagiosum | reverse complement strand
ACCAAACGCCTTCTTCATTATCTTGCGATGCAAAATGACAATGAATGTACAACTTCTGAAAGACAAATGTTTAGATTTTCCCCTGTAGTTTGGTATAACAATTATCTTCAGCAGAAAAAGCAAGAGAGATAAATGACCCTCACCATATATGGGGAGGTAAAATGCAGTTAATGATGGAAAGATCAGAGTCAGTTCCTAATCAGTGCAAGGCTGGAGATAACAATTGTTGACCTGATTGTGTTGGAAATATAGATTATCAATTCACACTGTCCTGAAAGTGTTAACACTAATCTGTATGTCCCACAGGATACGACGATGATGGCAAAGGTATACTCTTACATTTTAAACAGCTGGTTTACAAAAAGAAACAATATCGAGAGAATTAAGAGTTAAAATGCTAATTGAGGTCAAACACATAGAGGGGACAGAGAGAGACACTAGTGTGTGTACAGATATCTCCCTGAGCGAGAGAGGGAGGGATGTGAGAGACACCAGTCAGAGTTCAGGCATCTCTCTGAGATACAGGGAACTGAAAGACACCGGTCAGTGGACAGATATATCCCTGGGAGAGAGAGAGAGAGAGAGAGAGAGTGAGAGAGAGAGAGAGGACTGAGATACAGCGGTCAGTGTACAGCTATCTCCCCGAGAGTGAGAGGGCAGCGAGATTCCCAATATTGATCCATCTAAATCCTGAATTCCTAATCAACAATCCCGTATTGCCATGCGGAATCTGATGATTTTTGTCGGTGAGGGGAGGAACTGTTTAGTGATGGATAGATCAGCGTCTGTTCCTAATCAGTGCAAGGCAGGACCTTTGTTGACCTGATTGTATTGGAAATGTAGATTGACAAATCACACTGTCCTGAAACCGTTCACACTGATCAGTTTGTCCCACAGGAAATGATGGCTATGGCAACGGTATTCCCTTTCACTTTAAACATCTGGTTTACAAAAAGAAATAATACTGAGAGAATCAAGAGTGAAAATGCTGATTGAGATCAAACACAGAGAGGGGAGGGAGACTCATCAGTCAGTGTACAGATATCTCCCTGAGAGAGAGAGAGAGGTGGGACTGAGAGACACCAGTCAGTGTACAGAAAGCTCCCAGAGAGAGAGAGAGAGGGGACTGAGTGAATCCAGTCAGTATAAGACATCTTCTCTGAGAGAGAGAGAGGGGGGACTGAGCGAATCCAGTCAGTGTACAGATGTCTTCATGAGAGAGAGAGGGGACTGAGTGAATCCAGTCAGTATACAGACATCTTGCTGAGAGAGAGAGAGAGGGGACTGAGTGAATCCAGTCAGTGTACAGACATCTTCCTGAGAGAGAGAGAGAGAGAGAGAGAGGGGACTGAGTGAATCCAGTTAGTATACAGATGTCTTCCTGAGAGAGAGAGAGAGAGAGAGAGAGGGGGGACTGAGTGAATCCAGTCAGTATACAGAAGTCTTCCTGAGAGAGAGAGAGAAGGGACTGAGGGGTACCAGTCAGTGATGACAAAGGTGTCATCGACGTAGCAGCCGCAAAGTTTGGATTGGTTCGATGGGAAGGCAGTTAGTGGAAGCAGTAATGCAGAGACTTGAACAAGTTGCCCTCCCACCTCTCCAACGCCAGTGGAACAAACTCGAGGAATCATCCAACGCCATCAACAATATCCTGACAGGTATAACATTCACAAAAGAGGAGGAGAACCCAAACAGCCCCCCATTCCTAGACGTGACGGTTAGTGAACGTACACTGAACGGAGAGCATCAAACCAACGTCTACAGGAAAATAACAAACACAGACCAAATACTTAACTTCAGAAGCAATCACCCCCAACACTGACAGAGCTTCATCAAGACATGACACCGCAGCACCCAAGAACTACAAAAAGCAGAAGAAAACTATCTATACAACATTTTAAAGAAAAAACAGGTAACCAATAAACACAATCTGCCGATTTCTCCGAAACAAACCCAAACAAGCAGACACAACACAACCAGTAACTATAGCCACATTACCCTACATCAAAGACATAGCCGAAATGAGTTCCAGACTACTCAGAGGCCTTGGCATCATGGTAGCCCACAAACCTATCACCACACTTAAACAGCAACTAATGAACCTAAAGGACCCATTTGATACCACCAGCAAAACTAACGTCATTTACAAGATACCGTGCCAGAACTGTAAAAAAACACTACGATGGCCAAACTAACAGGAAACTTGCTACCAGGATACATCAACACCAAAAGACATGACCCACTATCACTAGTTTCCACACATACAGACAAAGAAAGACACCACTTTGACTGGGGCAACACACACATCCTAGGACAGGTGAAACAAAGACACGCATGGGAATTCTTATAGGCATGGCATTCTAACCAGAACCTCATCAATAAACACATCAATTCAGATCCTAACTACTTTCCTTTGAAATAAAGAACTGGAAATGACATCACTAAGCTTAAGAAACCAAGAGCTATAAATAGAGAGGCAGGACAGGCCACCAGCGCTTCACCACAGACTCTCACTGATGATGGTAGTGACGAAACGTCTGAAAACAAACCTTCCAGCTCAGCGAGCTACCTTACAGACTGATCATCAACCTGAGCTAGGAATCTGTTCAAAAATCGATAATCTTGTCGAGCTTTATAAAATCATGAGGGGCATGGATAGAGTAAATAGACAAGGTCTTTTCCCTCAGGGTAGGAGAGTCCAAAATTAAAGGTTAAAAGTGAGAGGGGAAAGATTTAAAAGGGGCATAAGGGAAAACTTTTTCCACACAGAGGGTGGTACGTGTAGGGAATGAGCTGCCAGAGGAAGTGGTGGAGGCTGGTGCAATTGCAACATTTAAGAGGCATCTGGATGGGTATATGAATAGGAAGGGTT
>NW_025207534.1:0-2744 GCF_004010195.1 Chiloscyllium plagiosum | reverse complement strand
AGAGAGAGAGACGAGAGACAGAGAGAGGAAGAGAGACAGAGGGAGAGCGACAGAGGGGGAGAGAGAGAGGCAGAGAAGCAGAGAGTGAAGGAGAGACAGACAGACAGACAGACAGAGGCAGAGAGGGAGTAGTTATTATGCAGATTACTTTTTTGTCTTTTGTCTTTTGTCAGATTTTTGTCTTTACATGGAACCACATTTGCCTTTACACTGTGTTGTGGTTAACAATTGTACCTTTGGGATTTACCAGTATGTTGACAGGAATGGAGGGTTTGGGTTATAAGGAGTGGCTGGATAGGTCAGCACTGTTTTCATTACAGTACAGGTGGTGGAGGGGTGACCCTGATAGAGGTTTATAAAATCATGAGGACAATAGATAAGGTGAATGCCAGTGTTTTTGTCTGAGGGTGGGGGATTTGAAGACTGAGGGGAATATTTTTAAGGTGAGAGGAAAAAGATTTGTAAAAAGGCATGAGAGGCAAAGTTTTTACACAGAGGGTGGTTCATACGTGAAATGAGCTGCCAGAGGAAGTGGTGGATGCAGGTACAGTTAGAACATTTAAAAGGCATCTGGATAAGTACATGAACAGGAAAGGTTTGGAGGGATATGGATCAGGAGCAGGCAGCTGGGACTGGTTTAGTTTGGGATTATGGATGGCACGGACTGGTTGGGCCAAAGGGTCTGTTTCTGTGCTGTCTGACTTGAGAAATGAGTGCAAATGGTGATGTTTGGGAAATGTGTGAAAACTAATATATAAGCTATGAAGAAGGAGAAATGATTATATTTTACCTTCTTCATTGGTGCAAGACAGTTAGATATTCAGTGGAGAATGGAGGTGAGATGAATGAATAAAAATAAAAGTAATTATTTCATTTAAGTTTTGAAAGAGCAAAATTAATTAGTAATTAATGCAACACTGAATGTACAAATTGCTGAACTGATTATGCTGAAGGTGTAGATTCTGAATTCTCTCTGTGCTGATACTGTTAACGTCAGTTTCTCTGTCCCACAGGATCTGGTGGTTATGGAGCAGGTACGCTCATTCAGTTTAAAGATCGGCTTTATACATGACAGGGGGACTGAGCACTAGAGCTGTTGATGTTAACCACGACATCATTATACTGCAATGTGGCATCTACTCTTTGGTTATACAGAAGTAATGGATTGAATGCTTTTCCCTTGAAATTACTGGTCGAGGCATAAATTTGATAGTAGAGAGTACATGACATAAAGATGTTCCCTAAACTTTGTAATTAATGCTGCGTTCAGTGGACCTCAGTAAATACGATGACAGAATGCCCGGAAATCACAAGCTCTGACCTCTCACTTTGTGACTGCGATAAAGTAGTGACGATGGTGAGGGCAGTGGGTAAAATCGATCATAAACTCAATCTCCCTCCCCAAACTCTGCAAACGCAGGAATGAGGGAGAAGTCAAAATAGTGCCCAATCATTAATGCAATTGTTTAAGATTATGCAGCAGCTCAGAGCATTAACATCAAATTAAATGGCTCTATCCCATGAGCTAAACCAAATCATAGATTCCCTACAGTTTGGAAGCTAGCCATTTGGCCCCTCAATCCTCCAAAGAGCATCTGCCCAGACCCACCCTTCCCTATAACCCTGCATTGCCAATGGCTAACCCACCCAGCCTGCTCATCCCTGGACACTACAGGACAATTTAGCACGGCCAAACCACCCTAACCTGCATATCCCTGGACACTATGACATAATTTAGCACGGCCAATCCACCCTAACCTGCACATCCCTGGTCACGATGTGCAATTTAGCACGGCCAATCCACCCTAACTTGCACATCCCTGGTCACGATGTGCAATTTAGCATGGCCAATCCACCCTAACCTGAACATCCCAGGGCACTATGGGACAATACAGCACGGCCAATCCACCCTAACCTGCACATCATCAGACTGTGGGAGGAAACCCCTGCAGATATAGGGAGAATGTGCAAACTCCACACAGTCACCCGAGGGTGGAATCGAACCTGGGTCCCTGGCGCTGTGAGGCAGCAGTGCTAACCACTGAGTAACTACAAATAGTTCAAGTTACCTGCTGGCTTGTTCAACATCCAAATACATCATAAACAGACAAGTCTATCCAAGCAAGGACATTCTGACTGTTTTGCCCAAAGGTACAATTGTTCACCAAAGTACAGTGTAACGTATTTCCATTCACTAGCTCAGTAAGGATAAACAAAATCTACAGCATTATCAATCCTGGCCTCAGTGAACACTTTAACATGTTCATTAAACAGCAGGCAGCTCACTCAGTCATTGTCCCCAACTGATCTGACTAAACATATTGCCAAAAGGAACATAAGGCAGATAGAGTTTAAATTGGATAAATGCAAGGTTTTGTATTTTCGTCAAAAAAAACGAGGGCAGGACTTAAACAATTAAAAGTCAGGCCCTGGTTAGTGTTGTAGAACAGAGAGACCTAGGGGTTCAGATCTTTGAAGTTCTCATTACATATAGACAGGGTGGTTAAGAAGGCATTTAACACAGGTCCCTTCAGTGCTCCCACCTTTGAGTATAGGAGTTGGGACGTCATGTTCAGATTATGACCAGTTCTGGTTGCCCAGTTATAGGAAGGATATTTTTAAACTACAGAAGGTACAGAAGAGATTTACCAGGATGTTGCCAGGAATGGAGGGTTTGTGGGGCAGCGTGGAGGCTCAGAACTTTTTTCCTTGGAGTGTAGGAGGTCAAGGAGTGACCTTATAAA
>NW_025207533.1:11885-13024 GCF_004010195.1 Chiloscyllium plagiosum | reverse complement strand
CCTGTACTCTCTGGGAGTAGTTTAGGCCTGTACGCTCTGGGAGTAGTTTAGGCCAATACTCTCTGGGAGTAGTTTAGGCCTATACTCTCTGGGAGTAGTTTAGGCCTGTACTCTCTGGGATTAGTTTAGGCCTGTACTCTCTGGGAGTAGTTTAGGCCAATACTCTCTGGGAGTAGTTTCGACCTGTACTCTCTGGGAGTAGTTTAGGCCTGTACTCTCTGGGAGTAGTTTAGGCCTATACTCTCTGGGATTAGTTAAGGCCTGTACTCTCTGGGAGTAGTTTAGGCCTGTACTCTCTGGGAGTAGTTTAGGCCTGTACTCTCTGGGATTAGTTTAGGCCTATACTCTCTGGAATTTAGAAGATTGAGGGGAGATCAAACTGAGGTGTTCAAGATGATAAAAGGTGTGGATAAAATAGACGTGGAGTAGTTGCTTCCCCTTGTGGGACATTCCAGGACAAGAGGTCACAGCCTTCGGATAAGGGGAAGCAAATTTCAAACACAGCTGGGGAGAAGCTACTTCTCCCAAAGGGTTGGTAATCCGTGGAATTCACCCCCCCCCCCAAAGTGCAGTGGATGCTGAGACAGTGAATAAATGTAAGGAGGAGTTAGACAGATCTTTAATTGGTAATGGTAAATCATCATCTACCCACATCATAAAGATGCCTGATAGTTGCCCTCATGATGGCTGTTTAACATGGCAGGGTCTGCTTTACACTGAGGGCACAATAAGATAGACATTACTGTCAAATACTGAAGCATCCCTTAGGGCTGGGGACAGATCGATTTCATTCCTCAGAGTGTCCCCGTATGGTTCTGAAAATCTTTCTCAGGAGGAAGAAATATTTTCCTTGTGTGTTGATTGACCAGGAGAAGCAGAGTTTTTGTATCAATTGAGACTCCACTTTCAAGGAGCTATGAACCCGCACTCCAAGGTCTCTTTGTTCAGCAACACTCCCTAGGACCTTACCATTAAGTGTATAAGTCCTGCTAAGATTTGCTTTCCCAAAATGCAGCACCTCACATTTATCTGAATTAAACTCCATCTGCCACGTCTCAGCCCATTGGCCCATCTGGTCCAGATCCTGTTGTAATCTGAGGTAACCCCCTTCACTGTCCACTACACCTCCAATTTTGGTG
>NW_025207533.1:10055-11262 GCF_004010195.1 Chiloscyllium plagiosum | reverse complement strand
CCCTGTCCCTGGGAGTGTTTGATGGGGGACAGTATAGAGGGAGGTTTACTCTGTATCTAACTCCATGCTGACCCTGTCCCTGGGAGTGTTTGATGGGGGACAGTGTAGAAGGAGCTTTACTCTATCTAACTCCATGCTGTCCCTGTCTCTGGGAGTGTTTGATGGGGGGACAGTGTAGAGGGAGCTTTACTCTGTATCTAACTCCATGCTGTCCCTGTCTCTGGGAGTGTTTGATGGATGGACAGTGTAGAGGGAGCTTTACTCCGTATCTAACCCCGTGCTGTCCCTGAACCTGGGAGTGTTTGATGGGGGGGACAGTGTAGAGGGAGCTTGTCAGTGTTGCGCTGTGGTGGATCTAACTCTCTGTGTTGTCTGTCTGTGTAGGAGGGCTCTCGATGCCGGTCTACCTTCTGTGTGGGAAGGGCCTCGAGATGCCGCTTGGCGTGACCCCTCACGCTCCGGGGCAGGGAGGGGCGAGTTGGCGCTACAGTTGCCGGGAATGCGAGCGATTATTCCCCAGCCTCACCGCCCTCAAACGCCACCTCAGGTCCCACGTTGGTGAGTCCTCCTGTCATTCCCGGGATTTCCGTGTTCATCCGGGGGGCCGGCCCATTCCCCCACCCCGCAGGGCACAAGGCGATCCCATGCCCATCACCTCTGCGGCGGGTGGGCCCTGGTGGGAGCTCTCGGGACCCTGAGCGTGACGGTGGGGTTGGGAGGGTCACCATGAAATCACTGGAGCCTTGGACAGCTGGCCGCCACCGTGGGGTAGGAGAGGGGGACTTAATGGCCTCCTGTTCCTGTATAACAGACGAGAGGAGGGGCTGAATGGCCTCCTGTTTCTGAGTAACAGGCTGGAAGAGGAGGGGCTGAATAGCCTCCTGTTCCTGTACTACAGGCTGGAGGAGGAGGGGGCTGAATGGCCTCCTGTTCCTGTATAACAGTCTGGACAAGGGGGATGAATGGCCTCCTGTTCCAGTGTGACAGGCTGGAGGAGGAGGGGCTGAATGGCCTCCTGTTCCTGTATTACAGGCTGGAGGAGGAGGGGGCTGAATGGCCTCCTGTCCCTGTGTAACAGGCTGGAAGAGGAGGGGGCTGAATGGCCTCCTGTCCCTGTGTAACAGGCTGGAGGAGGAGGGGCTGAATGGCCTCCTGTCCCTGTATTACAGGCTGGAGGAGGAGGGGGCTGAATGGCCTCCTGTCCCTG
>NW_025207533.1:6426-7909 GCF_004010195.1 Chiloscyllium plagiosum | reverse complement strand
GGATCGAACCCGGGTCCCTGGCGCTGGGAGGCAGCAGTGCTAACCACTTTTGAGAAAATGCTAGTACCTGTAATCATTGAAAGGTACTCATTGTAGGCTCCTTTCACCTTGTTTGCAGCAGGAACATTTCTCTGAATTTTATAAATCATGAACCCGTTTTTCTAATCAGCCTGTTCAGAAAAGTTGTCGCACATTTCTGAAACAGGTCGGATGTGAATTTGGGCCTCTGGACCCAGAGGTAGCGACACTACCACTGTGCCGTAGGAGGGCCTACAGAGTTACCTGGAACTTGTCAGTTAACTGTCAATCATCGCGGACTGGCCACACACTCAGCACACCCTCCATTCAAGATGAAACGCGTTTCCATCACAAAAGGGGCTGTGCTGACTGGTTGGCGAGTCCAGAATTGACCGTTAACTGTTGCCTTTTGCTTAAGTTGAAAAAAAATTTCATTTCATTTTGTTTGTTTTGAATTGTCCCCTCACTGGACGCTGGCATCACTGCCTGGGCCCAGGGTCCAACACCCATCCTTTACTGCCCCTTGAGAAGGCAGAGGTCCAGTCTCCGTGCTGTAGGTAATCCCACAGGACCCTGAAGGGTGGGATCTTGCCTCTGATTGGTGAAGGTGCTGCCCTCACAAATGAACCAATGATTGGCTGTTACACATTGAGACAGGGCAGAGTCAACATGGTTTCGTGAAAGGGAATTGACCAATGGATGCAACTGTTTGGGAGTCTGTGGGTAATGAGGGGCAATGGATGCGGTGTATGTGGACTTCATTTCGTTAGGTTCCTACACAAGACAAGAACTCATGCCTCAGGCATTTTCACATGGAGGGAGGATTGGCTTGTTAACAGAAAACAGAGAGGAGACAGAAATGGGTCATTTATGGATGAGCAAACAATAATTAATGGACAGCCTCCAGGATCCCAACTGGTGGGAGTCTCAATTTTTTTTTTGTTGTGTGTTTGTGAGGGGGAGTCTCCCATTGACTCTTTGTGGGATTGGGGAATATTTAGGAGACAAAGTAAAATGTGGGGAAATGTGACATTAGGTAGAAAGAGTTATTTCAGTGGAGAGAGAGAAAGACTGTTTTTGAGAAAACAGAAGTGTATGCGTGTGAGAGAGAGGGAGAGAGAGAGAGAGAGAGAGAAACAAAAATAGAGTGCGTCAGAGAGAAAAAGAGATAGTGTGTGTGAGAGAGAAAGTGTGTGACAGAGAGAGAGTGAGCACGTGGGAGAGAGAGAGTGTTTGACAGTTAGAGAGAGAGAGAGCGCATGAGAGAGAGAAAGTGTGTGTGAGGGCGGAACGGTGCAGTGGAGAGGGATCTGGGAGACCTGGTTCATGTTCAGGGAATGAAAGGGATTGGGAAGGGGATGGAGTGTTGGCCTTCATTGTGGGGGTGGAAATGTGTTGCTGGAAAAGCGCAGCAGGTCAGGCAGCATCCAGGGAACAGGAGAATCGACGTTTCGGGCATAAGCCC
>NW_025207533.1:4575-6399 GCF_004010195.1 Chiloscyllium plagiosum | reverse complement strand
CCGAAACGTCGATTCTCCTGTTCCCTGGATGCTGCCTGACCTGCTGCGCTTTTCCAGCAACACATTTCCAACTCTGATCTCCAGCATCTGCAGACCTCACTTTCTCTTCATTGTGGGGGGACGGGGGAAATTGGATATAAAAATGAGGAAGTCTAGACCAGACTGTACCGGGAGGGGTGGGGGTTGGGGGGGGGGAGGGAAGGGAGGGAGTTGGGGAGAGTGCTGCTGGGCCACTCTGTTGGGTTCTAATCCCCTTTCTTAAGGAGGGAGAGACCAGGCATCAGGGCAGTGTGACTGGAGCTGAGGGGGGATTGATCTCTCAGAGAGGAGTGAGTCTGTGGGACCCTCCTGCACTCCAGCCCAGAGAGTTGGGGGAGTTGGGGGTCACTGACTATATTGGAGGCTTTTGAATTGGATACTCGCTTGTGCGTGAGGGGTGGGTGGGAAAGGTGATTTGAGGCTACAGGTTGATCAGCCAGGATCTTATTGTCTGGAGGAGTGTAATGGAGGGGCTGAATGGCCTGTTTCTGCAACAGGTTCCAGACTCTTCAGCTCCATCACCACCTTCCGATAGAGTAACACCACCACCTGGTGTTGGCTGGTAGTATGACACCCCTGTATCTAACCCCGTGCTGTCCCTGTCCCTGGGAGTGTTTGATGGGGGGGACAGTGTAGAGGGAGCTTTACTCTGTATCTAACCCCGTGCTGTCCCTGTCCTGGGAGTGTTTGATGGGGGGACAGTGTAGAGAGAGCTTTACTCTGTATCTAACCCCGTGCTGTCCCTGTCCCTGGGAGTGTTAGATGTGGACAGTGTAGAGGGAGCTTTACTCTGTATCTAACCCTGTGCTGTCCCTGTCCCTGGGAGTGTTTGATGTGGGGACAGTGTAGAGGGAGCTTTACTCTGTATCTAACCCCGTGCTGTCCCTGTCCCTGGGAGTCTTTGATGGGGGGACAGTGTAGAGAGAGCTTTACTCTGTATGTGACCCCGTCCTGTCCCTATCCTGGGAGTGTTTGATGGGGGGACAGTGTAGAGAGAGCTTTACTCTGTATGTGACCCCGTGCTGTCCCTGTTCCTGGGAGTGATTGATGGGGGACAATGTAGAGGGAGCTTTACTCTGTATCTAACCCTGTGCTGTCCCTGTCCCTGGGAGTGTTTGATGGGGGACAGTGTAGAGGGAGCTTTCCTCTGTATCTAACCCCGTGCTGTCCCTGTTCCTGGGAGTGATTGATGGGGGACAATATCTGTGTGTGTGTGTCTGTGTCTCTGTGTGCGTTTGTGTGTGTGTGTGCGTGGGAGTCATATTGTCTCTGCCTCTGTGTGTGAGTGCGCGCGCGTGCATTTGTGTGTGTGTGTCTGTATGTGTTTGTCTGTCTGTGTGTGTCTCTATATGTGTCTGTGTGTGTGTGAGTGTGTGTGTCACTGTATGTGTCTGTGTGTGGGTGTGTGTATGTGTGCGTGTGTGCATCTGTGAGTGTATGTGTCCGCGTGTGAGTGTGCATGTGTGCACGTGTGTGCATGCGCGAGCGTGTATGTGCACGTGCGTGAGCATGTATGTGTGTGTGAGCGCAGCGTGTGAGTGTGCGTGCATGAGCGTGAACATGTGTGCACGCGTGTCTGTGCGAGCGTGTATGTTTGTGAGAGCACGCGAGTGAGTGTGCGTGCGCACGTGTGTGTGCCTGCACATGTGAGAGTGTGCGTGTGCATGTGTGAGAGTTTGTGCGTGCGCAAGCGTGTATGTGTGTGTGCGTATGTGTGTGAACGCTTGTGTGTGTGCATGCGTGAGCGTGTAGGTGTGCGTGCGTGAGCATGTATGTGTGTGTGAG
>NW_025207533.1:0-2621 GCF_004010195.1 Chiloscyllium plagiosum | reverse complement strand
AGTGTGTGTGTGTGAGTGTGTGTGTGAGTGTGAGTGTGTGTGAGTGTGTGAGTGTGAGTGTGTGAGTGTGAGTGTGTGAGTGTGAGTGTGTGAGTGTGAGACGATGCTAATGAATCCGTTTTCCCTTGTACAGGGGAGAAGCCGTTTGAGTGTAAACTGTGTCACCAGCGTTCCCGTGACTATTCTGCCATGATCAAGCACCTTCGGACTCACAATGGTGCTTTGCCGTATCGGTGCACCGTGTGCCAGGAGTACTGCTCCAGCCTGGCTGTCATGCAGAAACACATCAAGACCCACCTACCCGAGGAGGTTCCCCCAGACTGGAGCCTGGAGGAAAGCTACCTCTACCTGTGTTACCTGTGACCGGCTGACCCCTGCCCTGTCTCCCCCACTGGACCCCCTCCTCACCGCTCCCTCCCTCCTGTGCTGCCGGGGGTTGGTGGAGGGAGTGGGCCGACAGAGAGGCCCGTCCCGGCCGGTCATACCCGCGGGCTCTGAGGGTGTGAGACACACGCTGTCCCTCTGCGGCCAGGAACAGAGGGGCTGGGAGGTGAGCGGAGACTGGGATGGAGGGATGGGAATCGGAAACCGCATCCCGCTGGGGAATCCTACACCAGAGGGGCCACTGGCCGACAAATCCTGGAAACAGAGGGGCACGCTGACCCACCACCCCTCAGCCCCGTCTGGACACAACGCAAGAGTGTCAATTTTCCCCACAAGGTCCGCCGTTTCTAGGAGTGGGTGTCGATTGACCGAGCGTGAGCTGTCAACGCGAGTACACCAGGGCCATCACAGAACACCCCACTGTGCGGACGCAGGCCATTTGGCCCGTCGAAGAGAATCCCACCTGGAACCAACCTTCTGACCCTAACCCCGCCACCCTGCGTTTCCCACGGCCTGTGCCTCCCTCCCAGCCTGCGTTTCCCACGGCCTGTGCCTCCCTCCCAGCCTGCGTTTCCCACGGCCTGTGCCTCCCTCCCAGCCCGCGTTTCCCACGGCCTGTGCCTCCCTCCAAGCCTGCGTTTCCCACGGCCTGTGCCTCCCTCCCACCCTGCGTTTCCCATAGCCTGTGCCTCCCTCCCAGCCTGCGTTTCCCACGGCCTGTGCCTCCCTCCCAGCCTGCGTTTCCCACGGCCTGTGCCACCCTCCCCAGCCCGCGTTTCCCACGGCCTGTGCCTCCCTCCCAGCCTGCGTTTCCCACGGCCTGTGCCTCCCTCCCAGCCTGCGTTTCTCTGGGCAGTGGGAGCTCACCGGATCCCTGTACGCTGAGGCACGTGGCTGCGAGCACATCGTAGACCCAGCGGGGAATCTCGCACGGTTCGTTAATGCGGCCGTTGGCCCACTTGGGATCGTTTGGCGTGTGCTGTCCAACCTCCTCGTTGAATGCGAGCAGTTTGAGTGATCGTGGGTCGGAGTACCGACTCCCCCTTGCCACGTGGTGGGGACCGTCATTCCCTTGGATTCCAACGATGGTGAAAGGACGAATGCAGATCCTTTGGGCAGCTCAACCTCGGACTCTGGCCGATGTCCTGCCCACAGAATGAATGGCAGCAACGCGCCCCACCCAGCCCTGGCCCAGGGTGGGGGGGCCTGGGGGAATGGAAATCCTGGTCCGCGCGCGAGGCTGTTGGTTCCTCCCCCCTCGCCCTCCTCCTCCTGCATGCGTGGGTGACCAGACACCTCATCAGACCTCCACTGACCATCAACGGATACTGGGAACGTGGCTCATTCCCATTTGCTGCGATCGACACACCCTCTGCAAACAAAAGGGACGTGGTCAGGCCTTTGCTGAGCTTCCCAGGAGATGGAGGGGACTGTCGCCACCCCCACTCTGTTGCTGCCTCCACAGTGATGTCTCAGGGCCCCATCATTGTCGGCTTGGCAACGCACCCACTGCCACTCCTCCCGTGATATGAATTGGTGTTCCCTTTTGGAATGTGGGTTTCTTGCACTTGTCCTGATGAGCAGAGGTTGATAAGCTTTGATGTCACGAGTCCCTCTTCCCAACCGTCAATCGATGCAAACCGGGAGCAGGTGGAGGCCGTTCAGCCCCTCTATCCCGCTCCATTACTCAATTCCACGTTTGCATCTCCTCGCCACCAAATAATTTTGGACCGCCCTCAGCCAACTAACAATTGAGCTACCTCTGCCATGGAAATATTTGCCGCTCTCTGACCTGCCCTGGGGATCGATTCCTGAACTCAGTTACTGAGCTCTTCCCCCTCACCCCCATGTCCGCTGATACACCACGTCCCGCGAGCAATCACAAACAGAAAGCCACAGGTGCCCTCCTCGTCTTCACTCTGCCTCATATTTTGGATGGAGGGGAGCTTGTTAGTGCTCATTCTGACCAGAGCGATCTCTGTCATGGCCGAGATCCCACCGGTGGGAACATTACACCCACTGATCCATCAATCCCTGTTTCTCCTTCAGGGCAATCCCGCCTTCTGGGCCACAGTGATGGTCCTGCCCTGTCCCTCCTTCAACAGGCTCCAGCCAAGACACACACACACTCACACTCAAACACCCCGACAAACAGCGTCAGAGATACCCCCTCGCGCGTGCACACACACTCACACTCACACACACACTCTCACACATACACACACACACTCACACTC
>NW_025207532.1:11995-13024 GCF_004010195.1 Chiloscyllium plagiosum | reverse complement strand
TGGTGCAAGGGCTGATGGATTTGCTAAAGAAGAACACGGACAGAATTCCGTCAGGAGGCATTTACAAATCTGTCATGGATCAGGCCAAACATACTCAAAACATTTTAAGAATTTAGTCCAGAACGTATGTTTTCTTGTTGTTTTAAGCAAATGTAAGCTAACTATTCTCGGCGTGACACAGCTGGTCAATACCCTCGATTAGAAACAAAGTATAATTTGTTAAGCACGAACAAATAAAAGCAGAATTAAGAATAACATATTTGGTTGAAAACCCAACCAACACGAAAACGTAACTTACCAAAGAGCTGGTTCACTTTCTTGAAACATCCCATAACGCCACATGAGCAGAAAGGGAATTTGAAACGCAGGTGCTTGCAGGAGAGAGATTGCAGAGAAGGGGACAGGATCAGTGCAGAGCTGTCTCTTTCTGACACAAACCAAAACCTTGAATGGCCGCTTCAAACAGTCTGCTTGCCAAAGCCAAACTAAACGAAACGGAAAATAAAGTACTGAACTGGGAGAACTGGCCGCTCCCCTTCCATTATACAAGTGTTTAAAACAACGATCCAAAGCATTTTCAAGTCTATATTTCTAGACATATAGGAAGCTTTAACTTTCGGATGGCTGTCGAAAAAGATCAAGGGCAAAATACCCTTATAAAGGAGCAGGATCGTCACACTTTCCCCGTAAAATAGAAAACGAAGGACCATCAATACCCAAAGATGACTTATTTTTAATATCTCGTAATTTTATATTATTTGTACATTGCAAAACATACATTACACAGACAAAAGCCATGCAAACACGGACTACTATATACTATTTCATTCTGTTTCTTCCTGTCACCGAATGCCTCCATTTCTCATTCAAGATTAGATAGTATGTTGGCGATTACGATTTATCAGACTGCCACGTGCACAATTTTCAAATTAAATGGCTGTAGCAACAAGATCCATTCTAACACTCTGGACCTTTCGTCATTATATTTCTCCAAAAACATCAATAACTGATCATCCGTTTATATGATTG
>NW_025207532.1:10042-11978 GCF_004010195.1 Chiloscyllium plagiosum | reverse complement strand
TCTCTTCTCAACAGTCGTATATTTATGCTGATAAATGTTCAAATTCGCAGAGAAGTGGCAGATAGTTCTTTCTGTCTTCTCGTCGTCTCCGTGTAAGAGCACAACACTGGCATGCACATCTGCATCGACAGCCAGCTTGAATGGCTTCACATAATTCGGTGTGGCTAATATTGTGGCAGTGGTTTAACACAGCTTTCAAGGTGGAAGAAAACCTTCTGGCAATCCGCAATCGAATGAAATGATTTGCCTTTCTTCAGCACGTCAGTCAGTGGAGCAGCCACACTGTTAAAATTTGGTAAGAATTTCCGATGCAATCCACTCAATCCCAAAAATTGACGCACTGCTCTTTTTTTTTGCCAATGGTACGGGAAGCGCCCCATTTACGTTTGTTTTTGCAATAATTGAGCAATTTGTCTATGTCCAATAATATAGCCAAGAATTTGACTTGGGCTTTGGCAAATTCACCTTTGGCTAAGTGTATCACTAAATCATCCCCCAAAGTCGTTCAAACAATTTCATTAAATATTACAAATGTTCCTTGCATGTGTGACTAAAAGTCACCAGATCACCTATATATACAACACAACTGCGCAATCCGAAATGACCATATTTTTTAAACTTTTAAATGCAGTTGACGCATTTTTTCATACCAAACGGCATGACTTATAACTGATATACTCTATTCGTTGAGACAAAAGCTGAGATTCCCTTCGCTCTTTTGGACAAAGGTACCAGCGAGTAACCTCCGAACAAATCAACTCAGAATAATGAGTTATTTGTCCCACGTTTTCGACACAGTCTTCCGAACAAAAAAATAGAATAGGCAGCAGTCTGTGTAACTGCATTGGCTTTGCCATAATCTACCCATAACTGTTGGCTAGTCTGGGTGAGCGCCAGTCGGTTTAACTCACATTATTTTTGACTGATTACAGCATGTGTTTAATCATATTTTGAATCTGCGCTAACATTTAGGTAAGTTGACCCGTCAGGGTGTTGTTTAATCAGAGCAGCATTTCCTATATCTACATCGTGCCTAATTAGGTTATTACTTCCCAGCTTCGTACGGTATGTCTCTGCATGTGATAGCCAAATCTATTTCAGGACATTTCGATTTTCCGCTGGAAGGGAACTCAATAAGTCATCTCAAAAAGTGAGAACATCTTTGTTCCCGTGTTTAATTCGTGGAATATCCAATTCAGAATGATTTGAATTTGATTCTTTACTCTGTTTTCTAACATATAACACAGACTCTTTTTGTTTTCCTTCATTATGAACATAACGTTTGGGCATATTCTTACGATCCACTGTGTGAAATTTGTTTCTGTCTGGAATCCTTAGCAAATTGTTCATATCACTCAATCTCCTTTCGACTTGATAACTCCTTTAAACCTTGTTTTCAATGGCTCACTTATCACTGGTAGAAACAATGACACCTTGCCTCCAATAGAACAATTATGAGTTTTTGACGTCTTGGCTGCTTACCGTTTCATTCTACAATATGATACATTCACATGCCTCTAGCCGACCCCCGTATGCTATTTGACCATCTTTTAAAGTTTGGCACATAGTCCAGATATTTGGCATCTGAATTCTCACTCCATTTCTGCTTATTTAGTTTTATCGGCCCTCATCATTCAAAACTAATTCAAATGGACTAAACTTGGTCGGTTGATTTGGTGAATCTCTGATGGGAAAGAGTAAAAGCAGATTTTTGTTTGTATTCCAATCATCTCCATCGTCTTGACTATAAACTCTGAACGTTTAATGACTGGTGCCAACTTTCGAACGCTCCCTGCGCTCTGGATTGCATACAGCAAATCTGAATTGATTTATTCCTAATCTGTCAATAAATTCATTGAGTAATTTTCGACTAAATTTGATATTTGCTCTCATTTTAGTTCTATGGTTTTTTTCATACCTTGGGAAAGAAATTGAG
>NW_025207532.1:6265-9959 GCF_004010195.1 Chiloscyllium plagiosum | reverse complement strand
TGGAGAGGACTCCCACTGTGAACCAACCATAACGTTAGCAAGCATAACGCATATTCCTAGAGCTAAGAGTTTGTCCAGTACTCCCACCATAATTTCTGAGTTATTCATTGGACACTGACTTCAGTCTACATCGTTGTCCGCTTCTTGTCTCATTGTGAAAGCCCGTTGCAAGAACGTTTTTCTGGCAATTTCCTTTCTGAGGTGCATATAAAGCTCAAAGATTGAGACGATTCTGTGTCACTTAACATTGTAACCTCATGACGTACTTCTCCTGCCGATGTCAATAAACTTTATCTTCGCAAATATGCGGATTAAGAATATCTGGCATTTCTTGCCTAACCAACCTCCGACTTGGTTGCACATTGTTGTGCAGATTTTGATTTCCATTGTCATTTCTATTGCGACTTCAACAAAAGTCACTGGCTTATCTTGTTTTCCTACATCTGGCTTCCAAATGATTTTTCTAACAATGCAACACTGTAATTTCACGTGGCCTTCTTTATCGCAGTGAAACCATCACACTTTGTTTTAACTTCCCTTATCCATTCAAGACGTAATCATCAGCCATTACAGCCTCTAATCTTGCCGTTCTTACTCTCGGCTATTCCACATGAGTTCTCTATATTTCAAGAAGTGAATTTTTGATCTCCTCCAAAAATATTAACTCCCAGAGAGAGTCGTACTTTGCTCTACTTTCGTTCCCTTATTCTTCTATGAAAATTACTCATTTTCTTTATCATTTCAAACATAATATATGTTTGACCAGGATTCAGATTGCTAAAACGTTGTCAGTCGGCTTCTGGCAAAGGCTCGTATATACCTAAAATAGATTTCTTTACCTCCTCAGAAGTCCTAGATTACTCCAATGATAGTGCTACCAATACATCACGAAGAACAACTTTTATTTTGAACAACAAAACCAACATGGTCACTGGCCATTTGACCTAATTTGCCACCTTCTCAAATGAGATGGAAATGACTTTCAAGTCTTTCTTATCAAACGTAGGCTGAATATGTTAATACAGATCACCACCAGGCATTTCGCAACTATTGGTTTGCTCATCCTCACTTTCTTCCACATCAAAACTTGCCTTCGGGCTTTTTCTCCATTGTTTTAAGCAGATAATACTTTCGAACCGCCAATTTGCGAAGTTCAATCTCCTTTTCTTTCTTCCTTTCCTCTCTCTCCGTTCGTTCTTTCCTCTTCTTTTTTTTGTGTTTTCGTTCTGCTAAAGCAATTAGTTCATTTCCTCCTTCCTCTGCTTCACTGTATTGGAAACAGCTTCATAACCTTTGCCCTTTCCTTTCCTTTTTCATCTAATTCAATCTGCTGCATTTTCAATTGAATTTTAGCCATATCTGAAGATCCTGAGGGCGTTTCCCGCAATCTTAAATCCTGAATGATTGCGAATATTATCAGTCCATACCTCCGCAAGATGACAGCTTCAACTCCTGCTGGACTGTCAATACCAGCAGCTTTTCCTTGTTCACCTTTTGTAAAGCCTCTGGAGTCACTTCTTTCACCCCCAGAAAAGTGTTAGTGACTGAAACAGCCATTACTGCTGCGAGCACATTTTAAAATGACCGATTTGAAATACCGATTAAAAAAGACATAAACACCTACCATTCTCTGCCTTGGATTCCAGTAAGGTTCAGCGTAATTTGTAAATATTGAACAAACCACGCTAACAGCCACAAAACCGAGATGGACCAGGCCAGACCCACTCAAAATGTTTCAATAAAACAGCCTGGAACGTCACTGTTCCAGTTGTTTTTAGTTGGTGCTTAGTGAATTTTCCGCAAGTGATGGAGCTGGCTCAGCTAATCAGTTTTAAACAAAACATAATTCATTTCCAATATCACCGAATGAAACAACGACGAAAGAGTACAGCATATTAAATAACTTCAACTATACAAAAACCTAACAGATTACCACAACATTATGATGTTGTCCCAAATTCCTGAAACAACCACCAAAAACACCCGTTCACAAAAATAAGTTAAATTCAAACACAGGTTCTCACCCAAATGATATCAGAGACTCAGAATCAGCATGGAGCTCTTCCCTTTCCTGGCAACCTGAAAAAAAACACTGCTTGCTAAAATGAAAATAAACCAAAGCAAACCAGAATAAAGCTGAGCTGAGAGAAAGTGCCACACTATTTTCATTGTCTAAGTATTTCTTTAAAAAAAATAGAAGCTTCTTCATGTAGATAAACCCAAACATGTCAGAAACCACGTCTTTGTAAACCCATTTAGAAAACAAAATCAAGGAAACGTAATCTCGTTAAGGGAGCAGCATCATTACATTGCACTCTTCACCATTTATCATATGTCAACTATGTTTCCTCTCGATCTCCTCTGCTCGCTGTAAAACATCCCACAATCTGTCCAATCTCTCTTCGATAATGGAAGTTTTTCAGTCCCAGGCAACATTGCGTTGAACCTCGCTGTTCACCCTCTCCAGTGTGATCATCTCCGATAATTTGTATTCCAGACCTGCACACAATATGTTCATTATGCAGTCTAACCGATGCTTTATCAAGTTTGCAGCCAAACCATATTACTATTAAACCCGACGCAAAACTTAATAACACAAAATACCACATGAGGATGTTGTGAAACTTGAAAGGGTTCAGAAAATATTTACAAGAATGTTGCCAGGGTTGGAGGATCTGAGCTACAGGGAGAGGCTGAACAGGCCGGTCGTGTTTTCCTTGGAGCGTCGGAGGCTGAGGGGTGACGTTATAGAGGTTTACAAAATTATGAGGGGCATAGATAGGATAAATACACAAAGTCTTTTCCCTGGGGTCGGGGAGTCCCGAACTAGAGGGCATAGGTTTAGGGTGAGAGGGGAAAGATATAAAAGAGACCGAAGGGGAAACGTTTTCACGCAGAGGGTGGTACATGTACGGAATGAGCTGCCAGAGGATGTGGTGGAGGCTGGTACAATTGTAACATTTAAGAGGCATTTAGATGGGTATACAAATAGGAAGGATTTGGAGGGATATGTGCCGGGTGCTAGCAGGTGGGACTAGATTGGGTTGGGATATCTGGTCGGCATGGACGGGTTGGACCGAAGGGTCTTTTTCCATGCTGTAAATCTCTATGACTCTATAATCATTTCATTCAACTTTGCTAACATTTTAAGGGAACGACATAGACGCAAACCAAAATCCCTCTGATCCTCAGTGCTTCTCGGAATCTTACCATTCATTATGTATTTGCTTTCCATGTTTGTTCTGTTCAAACAATACCAATTCATTATCTCACATTTATCGGATACAATTCCCTTTTCCTCTGACCACCATTTCCACATGCTCTTTTAATCGAAGGCTGAACTCCTAACTATTGACCGCTTCATCAATTGTGTTATCTCCAGCCAACTCATTCAACAAAAGGGCTAAATTCATTTCAAACCGTTTCTTCACTTTCTCCACACTTCTTGAGTTTGGAAGATCTCAAATAACTATCTTCGTAGTGTGAAGTCTCATTGATACTGCCATCAGCTGACAATGAACTGAATATGCAGATGCCGACTGCTCACATGTGATTAGGCTCTTTGTCTCCCAGCAGATGTGATCTATAGCTAAGATCAATTCCTCCGAAGATCAACCTGATCTCTGACAAAAGAAAAAAAATCTTCATTTGTTGAAACTGATAATATTCAGATATATGTGTCAGCACAATCACA
>NW_025207532.1:0-5627 GCF_004010195.1 Chiloscyllium plagiosum | reverse complement strand
AACTCCTAACTATTGACCGCTTCATCAATTGTGTTATCTCCAGCCAACTCATTCAACAAAAGGGCTAAATTCATTTCAAACCGTTTCTTCATTTTCTCCACACTTCTTGAGTTTGGAAGATCTCAAATAACTATCTTCGTAGTGTGAAGTCTCATTGATACTGCCATCAGCTGACAATGAACTGAATATGCAGATGCCGACTGCTCACATGTGATTAGGCTCTTTGTCTCCCAGCAGATGTGATCTATAGCTAAGATCAATTCCTCCGTAGATCAACCTGATCTCTGGCAAAAGAAAAAAATCTTCATTTGTTGAAGCTGATAATATTCAGATATATGTGTCAGCACAATCACATATCAATTACTTGTCCACTTGCCCTTTTACTGAGATTTAGTCACAAGAGAGGTACCAGAAGACTGGAGGTTGTCAAACGTGGATCCACTGTTTAAGAAGGGTGGTAAGGACAAGCATGGGAGCCATAGGCCGGTGAGCCTGACCTCGGTGGTGGGCAAATTGTTGGAGGGAATGCTGAGGGACAGGATGTACATGTATTTAGAACAGTCAATAAGGCTTTGTGCGTGGGACATCATGTCCCACAAACTTGATTGTGCTTTTTGAAGAAGTAACAAAGAAGATTGATGAGGGCAGAGCAGAAGATTTTACCTATAAGGACGTCAGTAAGGCGTTCGACAAAGTTCACTATGGGAGACCGATTAGCAAGGCTAGATCTCATGGAATAGAGGGAGAACTAGCCATTTGGATACAGAACTGTCTCAAAGGTAGAAGACAGAGGGTGGTGGTGGTGGAGGGTTCTTTTTCAGACTGGAGGCCTATGATCAGTGGAGTGCCACAAGGATCGGTACTGGGTCCTCTAATTTTTGTCATTTACATAAATGATTTGGATGCGATCAGAAGAGGTACAGTTCGTAAGTTTGCAGCTGACACCAAAATTGGAGGTGTAGTGGACAGCCAGGAGTAATACCTCAGATTACAACCGGATCTTGACGAGATGGGCCAGGTGGCAGATGGAGTTTAACTCAGATAAATGCGAACTGCTGCATTTTTGGAAAGCAAATCTTAGCAGGAAGTATACACTTAATGGTAAGGTCCTTGGGAGTGTTGCTGAACAAAGAGACCTTGGTTTGCAGGTTCATAGCTCTCTGAACTTGGAGTCGCAGGTAGATAGGATAGTGAAGAAGGTGTTTGGTATCCTTTCTTTTAATGGTCGTATTATTGAGTACAAGGGGTGGGGGTGTGCAGAAATAGAGGGCATGGGTTTTGGTTGAGAGGGAAAGATGTAAAAGAGGTCTGAGGAGGAAACGTTCTCATGCACAGGTTGGTACGTGCATGGAATGAGCTGCTAGTGGAGTGGTGGAGGCTGGTATATTTGCAACATTTAAGAGGTATTTGGACAGGTATATGAATAGGAGGGCTTTGGAGGGATATGGGCGGGTGCAGGAGGTGGGACTAGATTGGATGGTGATATATGGTCGGTATGGACGGGTAGGATTGAAGGGCATCTTTAATTGCTGTACACATCTGTATGACTCTATAACTCTACTGTGGGTAAGCAATCCTTTGGATCCATTAACTCCACACCGACCCCCCACAGAGTAACACACACAGACCCCTACACTTTTCTGACACCTGACTAATGCATGTAACCAACACCTTCTTGAACACTTTAAGCAATGTGGCATGGCCAATTCAACTAGCCTGCACAACTTTGGACTGGAGGGGACAATCGAAGCACCCAGAGGAAACCCACGCAGATATGGGAAGAATGTGCAAACTCCACACAGATATTTGCCAGAGGTTGGAAGCGAACGCATATCGGCGGCGCTGTGACGCAGCAGTGCTAATCACTGAGCCATCACGCTATTTCAACATGAGATGATCAGGCATTTGAACATGTATCTTCTGGATCTTCGCAAGTTCTCCAGCCTTACCATTTTTTCCGCAGCAGAATGATTTTCTCGTTAGCTATCCGCATCAATGTGGCCGTAGTTCTTACTCTGAGGTGTGCATGTTTCTTCTTGACCCCTGAATCAATTTCGTAATTCCACCATGGAGTGTCAGGCATTTTTAGATATCAAGTAAATATCACTTCCATCTCCACAAGAACAGTTCGTTGAATATTAAAGTGATGCTGTCGCATCCAATACTCGATTCCCTGTGCAGGGTTGCAGTCGGGAAATGTTCGTTAACCAGTAGAGACAAAGACGAAATGAACAGGGAGGTTATGTTGGACCTGCACAGGACAGTAGTTTGGTCACGCTTTGTTTCGTTCTGGTCACAGCACTGAGGGGAGCATTTCATGCACTTTCGGTGCTGCAAAGGAAATTCACATAACTGCTGCTTCGCTTAGAGTAGTTTAACTAAGAATACAGAGGCTGAATAAGTTTGGGTTGTTTTCTTTAGAGCAGAGATTTGAATTGATAGGATCATGGGTGACATGGAGGATAGAAGCTCAAAAGCAGTTAGTACAATTTTAAGCCGAAAATTCGGAGAACTTTTGATCACCTGGAGGATCGTAGGAATCTGCAATGCCCTCCAAAGTAGTGTGGTAGAGGCAGCAAACCTCAAAAGATTTTTAAGAAAATACCTGGATGAGAAATGTCATAAAGTTCAAGGCTGTAGGCCAAGTGCTATAAGATATGATTAATACAGATTTAGTGTACTTGTCGCGCCAGAAACCCGATGGATTGAAGACATTCCTCTGTATTGTTTCACTTCATCGTTTAGTTATTGTAAATTTATGACGCTGATGTGATTTTCCGTTTGTTTTTCTTTTGGGTCAGTATTAATTGGTTTAAGTTCCAGTTGTTGCTGAGGTCAGTCTCAGCTTCGGGTTCTCCGTAGAGTGTTCGTTCACAGATAGCCTTTCCCCAATTAGTTTATAGACTTTGTAAAGACCAGGCCCCTCAAACATTTCAAGGTGGGAGACCAGATTCTTATTTTCTATGTTTTTTTTAGCAGATGTAATGTGGATATTCTAAGGTAGAAGCAGTTGATCAAATCGCTCAGTTTGAAACAAATCAGAATCTCTTAACAGACCACCGAATGAATCACAAACTAAGGAGAGTATCATGTACACTAAATTAACATATTTTAAAAGCTACCAGACTCTATTACAACTTAATGATGCTGTTCAAATTTCACGCAGTCGTCTTGGAAAAAGCGTAAAATGAAACACATTCTCAGAGAAAAGATGTCAGAGAGATAGTGTCGGACAAAAAAAGCACTATTGAATCCCGCACCTTTCTCCCCTGTCACCCCAGCAGATTTTCATTGTCCAGCAGTTTCAAAAGAAACCAAACTAGAATAACAAAGAAAGCTGGGAGACCTGGCAACTACCATTTCGTAGTACAACTGCTTAAACAAAAACACTAAACTCTGGTTGTTGACTTAAGCTGTATGTGCTGACCATTATTGAAGTTGCGAGTTCAAACGATCTGGCACCTCTGCCATTATTAATCCTTTTGAAAAATAACAAGAGCAAAATAGCTTTGTCAAAGGGCTAGCGCCATCACATACTGAATTAACAAGGGAATTATTGTCTGACAGTGTGCAGCAAAAAAACTCTCTCAATGTGCTCGACATATATTATAATTAGTCACTGAATAGTCTCAGCAAATTTAAACTCATCTCTGAAACGATAATTCAAAGTATTTGGATGTTGCTGGGAATGAAAGCGCATGAAAATAGTGCAATATTGCTGCTTGAAGACAATTGCTATGAACATTTCATTATCATGACTACGTTAATCCGTTCCTTGGGGTTTAAAATACGAACGTAAATCTAAATTTATCACGCTGCATCATTCGGGTAAATCTGTCGTAATGTATTTGTTCAAAATAATTCGAAAACATTGCAGTTCTAATTACAGCTTCCCAGTAGACATAGCACACAATATAAAATAAATGTCTGAATTGTCACATCACCAATTCCAAGAAAATACTGAGACATTACCTACAGATGGAGGGGGGAGATTGTTTTACAAGCAACACAATGCATCTTCCAAGGCAAATGGTGGCAAAAGTATTCTACACTATTCTTGCTACTGTTGGTGTTCCTGGTAGGTCTTGTAACAATCTCTGTTGTATGAGTCAGGGCATTGAATCGTACTCACGTCCACGCTTGGACTGATATTTAGTTTATTTTCTCTTTTAGTAAATTAAATTGCAATGGTAAACGACAGTGTCCTCCCTTACTTAGACTTAAGTGAAATGTTTGTCTTTCAGAAGACTCCTCAGTAATGAGCAGCTTTGCCGCTTTCTTTATACTGTATAGAATGCGTTTGCCAGGGGCCACAGTGATGGCTTTTCGCTGAGCACAAATTCTGTTTTTTCAAGAAACCGTTGAGCAAGATTGGGCTCTCACTGGTTTTTCCAAACTTACTATCGATAAATGGGTTTTATGATAACCACTTCTTGTTGACATTAAATATTTCCAATTTCCTGATCTAAAAGTCGTTGCTAGCGCTCAGGCGACTAGATCCACATGGAGACCAGGTACAACATGAGCAATAACTGAGTTGAGCAGGTCATTGTGAAGTGAAAAGCGAAATTCAACATGGATGGCTTTGATTACCTGGTGGCTGAGACAATGGATGCTTGGGGGCACGATATTTGTAAGGATAGATAGCTGGGAGTAGTGTTGAGCATTGTGTTCCGATTGTAATATGCTTTACTGAAATTATTTGATCTAACGTTTTCATATGAACTGTCACATTGCAACAAGCTGCATGCTACACTGTTGTGAAATTTAATAGGAGAAGTGTTGAGAGTGGCGTGGCGGCAGTGCCCCAGATTGGTTCAAACAACTTTGATGAAAAGAACGTTTCTCATCATGCCCTTTATTGTCCGCCGAACATTAATGGTTTAATGGAACGTTCTTTACATATCGTACGTCTGGGAGTATCAATTTGTTCTTGATTAGCATGTGTCTTTGGTTAGTACTGCTTCCACACAGTGCCAGAGTCACAGGTGCAATTGCTGCCATGGAACATTACATGCAGTTGGCCATGAAAGATGTGCAGATTCCATGGATTGACCATGGTAAATGTGCGCTAAAGTAGATAGTGTGTGCGAGTGTGTGTCGGTGTGTTTCTCTTTGGAAGGTCGGTCTGGGCTCGATGGATGAAATGGCCTCGATTTGCACTGTCAGGGTTCTATCATTCTATTAATTTCAATTTATTATTGTTATCATTTTTATGACGATGGTGCTGCTGATGACGTACGGACATTTTGGAGTTGAAGGCTCTGGATATATTTTTAAACAGAATTACAGTGAGACCTGCTGTTCATAGCCCGGTTTGCAGTACTCGTTAATGTTGCGACATCTCTGTTATCCCACCTGGGCCAGCGCGCTCAGAAAGGCAAAGAATCTGCGATAGAATAGCTTTTTTCACAGTCCAAAAGAAGCTTGGGTTGGGAGGACTGTTACACTGTTTCAGACATTTGATTGGGTTCGTTCTCCTCCAAGCTGACGAGTTGGCATAATTCAGTTTCGGTCATAATGAGAGAAAGTCACCCGTGCTGATATGACCTGCTTTGTGGCTTTGAGGGACTCAGTGACTTTGAGATTTTCTCTGGTCTGCAACTGATTCATAATCCTTCAGCCGA
>NW_025207531.1:8004-13022 GCF_004010195.1 Chiloscyllium plagiosum | reverse complement strand
CTCACTGTGATGCTGTGAACCACATTACACCCTTTCGCTCACTGTGACAATATGAGCCACATTATACACTCTCGCTCACTGTGACAGTGTGAGTCACATTACACACTCTTGATCACTGTGCCAGTGTGAGTCACATTACACACTCTCACTCACTGGGAAAATGTGAGGCACATTACACACTCTTATTCACTGTGACAGTGTGACCACGTTACACACTCTCGCTCAGTGTGACAGTATGAGCCACATTACACACTCTCACTCACTGTGACAGGGTGAGTCAAATTACACACTCTCGCTCACTGAGACAGTGTGAGTAACATTACACGCTCTCCCTCACTGTGACAATGTGAGCCATATTACACACTCTTGCTCACTGTGACAGCGTGGGGCACATTACACACTCTCGTTCACTGTGACAGTGTGAGTCACATTACACTCTCTCGCACACTATGACAGTGTGAGCCAAGTTACACACTCTCGTTCACTGTGACAGTATGAGCCACATTACACACTCTCACTCACTGTGACAGGGTGAGTCAAATTACACACTCTCTCTCACTGTGACAGTGTGAGCCACATTACACACTCTCGCTCACTGTGACAGTGTGAGTCACATTACACGCTCTCCCTCACTGTGACAATGTGAGCCGCATTACACACTCTTGCTCACTGTGACAGGGTGGGGCACATTACACACTCTCGCTCACTGTGACAGTGTGAGTCGCATTACACACTCTCCCTCACTGTGACAGTGTGAGTCACATTACACTCTCTCGCACACTATGACAGTGTGAGCCACGTTACACACTCTCGTTCACTGTGACAGTGTGAGCCACATTACACACCCTCGCTCACTGAGACAGTGTGAGCCACATTACACAGTATCGCTCACTGTGACAGTATGAGTCACATTATATACTCTCGCTTGCTGTGACAATGTGAGCCACGTTACACAATCTCGCTTACTTTGACAGTATGAGTCACTGTAACACGGTGAGGTGCAATACACTCTCTCACTCACTGTGACTGTGTGGGCCACATTAAACACCCTTGATCACAGTGACGAGGTGACTCACATTACACATTCTCAGTCACTGTGTCAGTGTTAATCACATTACACTCTCTCGCTCACTGTGACAATCTGATTCACATTACACACCCTTGCTCACTGTAACACTGTGAGCTACAATACACTCTCTCGCTCACTGTGACTGTGTGGGTCACATTACACATTCTCACTCTCTGTGTCTGTGTGAGCCACGTTACACACTCCTGCTCACTGTGACAGTGTGGCCGCATTACTCTACCCTCGCTCACTGTGACAGGGTGACGCACATTACACACCCTCGCTCACTGTGACAGTGTGAGCCATGTTACACACACTCGCTCACTGTGATAGTATGAGTCACATTACATACTCTCGCTTGCTGTGACAACGTGAGTCACATTACACACCCTCGCTCATCGTGACAATCTGAATCACATTACACACTCTCGTTCACTGTGACAATGTGATTCACATTACCCACACTCGCTCACGGTAACACTGTGAGCTACAATACGCTCTCTCGCTCATTGACAGTGTGGGTCACATTACATACTCTCGCTCACTGTGACAGTGTGGGTCACATTACACACTCTCGCTCACTGTGACAGTGAGAGCTACATTACACACTCTCGCTCACTGTGACAAAGTGTCTCACATTACACATTCTCAGTCACTGTGCCAGTGTGAGTCACATTACACACTCTCGCTCACTGTGACACTGTGAGCTACATTACACACTCTCGCTCACTGTGACAGTGCTAGTCACATTACACACTCTCATTTACAGTGACAATGTGATACACATTCCCAACCACGCTCACTGAAACACTGTGAGCTACAATACACTCTCTCACAGTGACAGTGTGGGTCACATTACACTTTTTCGCTCACTGTGACAGTGTGAGCTAAATTACACACTCTCGCTCACCGTGACAGGGTGAGGCACATTACACACTCTCGCTCACTGTGACAGTGTGAACGACATTACACTCGCTTGCCCACTGTGACAGCATGGGCCGCATTTACACTCTCGCTAACTGTGACAGTGTGAGTCGCATTACACACTCTCCCTCACTCTGACTTTGTGAGTCACATTACACTACCCTCGCTCACTGTGACAGGGTAAGGCACATTACACACTCTCACTCACTGTGACAGGGTGAGCCACATTACACACCCTCGCTCACTGTGACAGCGTGAGCCACATTACACTCTCTTGCCAATGTGACAGCGTGGGCCACATTTACACTCTCGCACACTATGACAGTGTGAGCCACGTTACACACTCTCGTTCACTGTGATAGTGTGAGCCACGTTACACACTCTCGCTCACTGTGACTTTGTGAGCCGCATTACACTACCTTCGCTCACTGTGAAAATGTGAGGCACATTACACACTCTCACTCACTGTGACAGTGTGGGCCACATTACACACTCTCGGTCACTGTAACAGTGTGAGTCTCATTACACATTCTTACTCACTGTGACAGTGTGGGTCACATTACACACTCTCACTCACTGTGACAGGGTGGGTCACATTACACACTCTCACTCACTGTGACAGTGTGAGCCACATTACATATTCTCGCTCTCTGTGACTGTGTGAGCCACGTTACACACTCTCGCTCACTGTGACAGGGTGCGGCAGATTACATACGCTCGCTCACTGTGATAGTGTGAACCATATACACACTCTCGCTCACTGTGACAGTGTGAGTCTCATTACACACTCTTGCTCACTGTGCCAGTGTGAGTCACATTACACTCTCTCGCTCACTGTGAAAATGTGAGGCACATTACACACTCTCACTCACTGTGACTGTGAGCCACTTTACACACTCTCGCTCTCTGTGACTGTGTGAGCCACGTTACACAGTCTCGATCACTGTGACAGGGTGAGGAACATTAAACATTCTCTCAAACTGTGACAGTGTGAAACACACTCTCGCTCACTGTGACAGGGTGTGGCAGATTACATACGCTCGCTCACTGTGATAGTGTGAACCACATACACACTCTCGCTCACTGTGACAGTGTGAGTCTCATTACACACTCTTGCTCACTGTGCCAGTGTGAGTCACATTACACACTCTCGATCACTGTGAAAATGTGAGGCACATTACACACTCTCACTCACTGTGACAGTGTGAGCCACGTTACACAATATTGCTCACCTTGACAGGGTGAGTCAAATTACACACTCTCTCTCACTGTGCCAGGGTGCAGCACATTACACACTCTCGCTCACTGTGATAGTGTGAACCACATTACACACTCTCGCTCACTGTGCCAGTGTGAGTCACATTACACTCTCACTCACTGAATATGTGAGGCACGTTACACACTCTCACTCACTGTGACAGTGTGAGCCCCATTACACACCCTCGCTCACTGCGACAGTGTGGGCCACATTACACACTCTCGCTCACTGTGACAGTGTGAGTCTCAATACACATTCCTACTCACTGTGACAGTGTAGGTCACATTACACACTCTCACTCACTGTGAAAGTGTGAGCCACATTACACACCCTCGCTCACTGTGACAGGGTGCGGCACATTACATACTCTCGCTCACTGTGATAGTGTGAACCACATTACACACTCCAGCTCACTGTGACAGTGTGAGTCTCATAACACATTCTTGCTCACTGTGCCAGTGTAAGTCACATTACACTCTCTCGCTCACTGTGAAAATGTGAGGCACATTACACACTCTCACTCACTGTGATAGTGTGAGCCACATTACACACTCTCGGTCACTGTGACAATGTGAGTCTCATTACACATTCTTACTCACTGTGACAGTGTGGGTCACATTACACACTATCACTCACTGTGATAGTGTGAACCACATACACACTCAAGCTCACTGTGACAGTGTGAGTCTCATTACACACTCTTGTTCACTGTACCAGTGTGAGTCACATTACACTCTCTCGCTCACTGTGACAGTGTGAAACTCATTACATACTCTCACTCACTGTGCCAGTGTGAGTCACAGGATACAAGCTCGCTCACTGTGACAGTGTGAGGCACATTACACACTCTCACTCACTGTGACAGAGTCACATTACACACTCTCGCTCACTGTGACAGTGTGAGCCACATGACACACTCTCACTCACTTTTACAGGGTGAGTCAATTACACACTCTCTCATTGTGCCAGGGTGCAGCACATTATACACTCTCGCTCACTGTGATAGTGTGAACCACATTACACACTCTCGCTCACTGTGACAGTGTGAGTCACATTACACACTCTCGCTTACTGTGAAAATGTGAGGCACATGACACACTCTCACTCACTGTGACAGTGTGAGCCACGTTACACACTCTCGCTCAGTGTGACAGTATGAGTCAAATTACACACTCTCTCTCACTGTGACACTGTGAGTCACATTACACAATCTCGCTCACTGTGACAGTGTGAGTCACATTACACACTCTCGCTCACTGTGACAGTGTGAGCCACATTACACACACTCACTCATTGTGACAGGGTGAGGCACATTACAAACTATTGCTCACTGTCACAGCATGATGCACATTACACACTCTCGCTCACTGTGACAGAGTGAGTCACATTACACACTCGTGTTCACTGTGACTGTGTGATCCACATTACGCACTCTCGCTCAGTGCGACAAAGTGAGGCACATTACACACTCTTGCTCACTGTCACAGCATGAGTCATATTACACACTGTCGCTCTCTATGACAGTGCGGGTCACATTACACACTCTTGCTCACTGTGATAGTGTGAACCACACTACATTCTCTTGCTCACTGTGACATCATCAGCCACATTATACACTCTCGCATACCGTCATTATGTGAGCCACATTCCACAATCTCGCTCACTGTGACAGTGTGAGAACGTAACACACTCTCGCAAACAGTGACAGGATGGACCACATTACACACTCTCACCCACTGTGATAGTGTGAGTAACATTACACACTCTCAC
>NW_025207531.1:0-7616 GCF_004010195.1 Chiloscyllium plagiosum | reverse complement strand
GTGACACTGTGAGCTACATTACACTCTCTCACTCACTGTGGCAGTGTGTCACTAGACACATTCTCGCTCACTGTGACAGTGTGAGCTACATTACAATCTCTCATCCACTGTGACAGTGTCAGGCACATTACACACTCTCGCTCACCGTCACAGCATGAGTCACATGACACACTCTCGCTCTCTGTGACAGTGCAAGTCACATTACACACTCTCGCTCAGTGTGACAGTGTGAGCCACATTACACAGTCTCGCTCAATGAGACAGTGTTAATGTCATTACACAGTCTCGCTCACAGTGACAGCCTGAGCGACATTATATTGTCTCGCTTACTATCACATTGTGTGCCACATTACACACTCTCACTCACTGTGAAAATGTGAGGCACATTACACACCCTCGCTCACGGTGACACTGTGAGCTACATTACACTCTCTCACTCACTGTGGCAGTGTGTCACTAGACACATTCTCGCTCACTGTAAAAGAGTGATTCACATTACACACTCTCGCTCACTGTGACAATGTGAGCCACATTACGCTCTCTTGCTCACTGAAACAGTGTGATCCACATTACACACCCTCACTCACAGTGAGTGTTGAGTCACATTACACACTCTCGCTCACAATGACAGTGTGAGTCACATTACACACACGCGCTCACTGCGACTCTTTGAGACACATTATGAACTCTCACTCAATATGACTGGGTTAACCACATTACACACTCTCGCTCACCTTGACACTGTGAGCTACATTACACTCTCTCACTCACTGTGGCAGTGTGTCACTAGACACATTCTCACTCACTGTAAAAGAGTGATTCACATTACACACTCTCGCTCACTGTGACAGTGTGAGCTACATTACAATCTCTCATCCACTGTGACAGTGTCAGACACATTACACACTCTCGCTCACTGTGACAGTGTGAGTCATATTACACTTTCTCGCTCACCGTGACAGTGTAAGCCACGTTACACACTCTTGCTCACTGTGACAGTGTGAGCCACATTACACACTCTTGCTCACTGTGACAGTATGAGTCACATTACATACCCTCGCTCGCTGTGACAATGTGAATCACATTACACAGTCTCGCTCACTTTGACAGTATGAGTCACATTACTCACTCTCGCTCGCTGTGACAGTGTGGGCCATATTACACACTCTCGCTCGCTGTGACAATATGATTCACATTACACATTCTCAGTCACTGTGATAGTGTGAGTCACATAACACTCTCTCGCTCGCTGTGACTCGCACACTGTGACAGTGTGGGCCTCATTACACACTCACACGCACTGTGACAGTGTGAACCACATTACACACTCTCATTCACTGTGGCAGTTTGAGGGACATTACACACTCTTGCTCACTGTGACAGTGTGAGCCACATTACACTCTCTCGCTCACTGTGACAGTGTGAGGGACATTACACACTCTCACTCACTGTGACAGTGTGGGCCACATTACACACTCTCATTCACTGTGACAATGTCAACAACATTACACACTCTCATTCACTGTGACATCGTGCACGACATTGCACACTCTCGCTCACAGTGACAGTGTCAACCACATAACACTCTCGCTCATTGTGACAGCGTGAACTACATTAAGCACTCTCGCTCACTGGGACACTGTGAGCCACATTACGCACACTCACTCAATGTGACAGTGTTAACCACATTTCACACTCTCGCTCACTGTGACAGTGTGAGTCACATTACGCACTCTCGCACACTGTGACTGCGAGCACGACATTAGACACTCTCACTCACTGGGACACTGTGAGCCACAGTATGAACTCTAACTTTATGTGACAGTGGTAACCACATTGCACACTCACGCTGACTGTGACAGTGTGATCCACATTACACACACTCACTCACAGTGACGGTGTGAGTCACATTACACATTCTCGTTCACTGAGACAGTGTGATCCACATTTCCCACTCTCACTCACAGTGACAGTGTGAGTCACATTACACACTCTCCCTCACAGTGACAGTGTGAGTCACATTACACACTCTCACTCATTGTGACAGTGCAAGTTACATTAAACATTCTCGATCACTGTGACAGTGTGAGACACATTGCACACTCTCACTCACTGTGACAGTATGAGTTACATTAAACACTCTCGATCACTGTGACAGTGTGATCCACATTACGCACTCTCACTCACAGTGACAGTGTGAGTCACATTACACACTCTCGCTCACTGTGACAGTATAAGATATATTGTGCAGTCTCGCCCACTATGACAGGGTGAGCCTCATTACACACTCTTACTCACTGTGACAGTGTGAGCCACGTTACACACTCTTGCTCACTGTGACAGTATGAGTCACATTACACAGTCTCGCTCACTTTGACTGTATGAGTCACATTACTCACTCTCGCTCGCTGACAGTGTGGGCCACATGACACGTTCTCAATCACTGTGACAGTGTGTGTCACATTACACTCTCTCACACACTGTGACAGTGTGGGCCACATTACACACTCTCGCTCACTGTGACAGTGTGATTCACATTACACATTCTCAGTCACTGTGACAGTGTGAGTCACATTACACACTCCCGTTCACTGTGACAATGTGAGCTACAATATACTCTCTCGCTCTCTGTGACAGTGTGGGTCACATTACACATTCTCGCTCACTGTGACAGTGTGAGCTCCATTACACTCTCTGGCTAACTGTGACAGTGTGGGCCTCATTACACACTCGCACTCACTGTGACAGTGTGAACCACATTACACACTCTCATTCACTGTGACAGTTTGAGGGACATTACACACTCTTGCTCACTGTGACAGTGTGAGCCACATTACACTCTCTCGCTTACTGTGACAGTGTGAGGGACATTACACACTCTCGCTCACTGTGACAGTGTGGGCCACATTATACACTCTCATTCACTGTGACAGTGTCAACAACATTACACACTCTCACTCACTGTGACATCGTGCACGACATTGCACACTCTCGCTCACAGTGACAGCGTGAACAACATTAAGCACTCTCGCTCACTGGGACACTGTGAGCCACATTACGCACACTCACTCAATGTGACAGTGTTAACCACATTTCACACTCTCGCTCACTGTGACAGTGTGAGTCACATTACGCACTCTCGCACACTGTGACTGCGTGCACGACATTACACACTCTCACTCACTGGGACACTGTGAGCCACAGTATGAACTCTAACTTAATGTGACAGTGGTAACCACATTGCACACTCACGCTGACTGTGACAGTGTGATCCACATTACACACACTCACTCACAGTGACAGTGTGAGTCACATTACACACTCTCCCTCACTGTGACAGTGTGAGACACATTGCACACTCTCACTCTCTGTGACAGTATGAGTTACATTAAACACTCTCGCTCACTGTGACAGTGTGACCCACATTACGCACTCTCACTCAATGCGACAGTGTGAGCCAAATTACGCACTCTCACTCACAGTGACAGTGTGAGTCATATTACACACTCTCGCTCACTATGACAGTGTGAACCACATTACACATTCTCGCTCACTGTGGCACTGTGAGGGACATTACACACTCATACTCACTGTGACAGTGGAGCCACATTACACATTCTCGCTCACTGTGACAGTGTGAACCACATTACACACACTCGCTCACTGTGACAGTGTGAGTCACATTACACTCTCTCGCTTACTGTGACAATGTGAGCTACAATACACACTCTCACTCACTATGTTATCGTGAGCGACATTACACACTCTCACTCACTGTGACAGTGTGAACCACATTACACACACTCGCTCACGGTGACAGTGTGAGCCACATTACACACTCTCCCTCACTGTGACAGTGTCAGTCACACTACACGCTCTCACTCACTGTGACAGTGTGAACCACATTACACACACTCGCTCACTGTGACAGTGTCAGTCACACTACACGCTCTCACTCACTGTGACAGTGTGAACCACATTACACACACTCGCTCACTGTGACAGTGTGAGCCACATTGCTCACCGTCGCTCAGTTAGACAGTGTGAGTCACATCACATTCTCTCGCTCACTGAAACAGCATCAGCCACATTACACACTATCGCTCACTGTGTCAGTGTAAGACATATTGTGCACTCTCGCTCACTGTGACAGTGTGAGTCATATTACACACTCTCACTCACTGTGACAGTGTGAGCCACATTACACTCTCTCGCTTGCTGTGACAGTGTGAGTCACATTACACACTCTCGTTCACTGTGACAATGTGATTCACATTACACACTCTCGCTCACTGTAACACTATGAGCCACGATACACTTTCACACTCGCTGTGACAGTGTCGGCCACATTACACATGCTCGCTCACTGTGATAATGTGGCTCAGATTACACATTCTCATTCACTGTGATTATGTGAGTCACATTACACTCTCTCGCTCGCTGTGACAATATGATTCACATTAGACATTCTCAGTCACTGTGATAGTGTGAGTCACATTACACTCTCTCGCACACTGTGACAGTGTAAGCCACATTACACACCCTCGTTCACTGTGACAATGTGAGCTACAATACACACTCTCGCTCACTGTGACAGTGTGGGTCACATTACACATACTCGCTCACTGTGACAGTGTGAGTCACATTACACACGTCCACTCACTGTGACAGTGTGGGCCAAATTACACAATCTCGCTCACTGTGACAGCGTGCACGACATTACACACTCTCACTTACTGGGACACTGTGAGCCACATTACGCACTCTCACTCACTGCGACAGTGTGAGTCACATTACACACACTCGCTCACTGTGACAGTGTGAGCCACATTACACAGTCTTGCTCATTGTGACAGTGTGAGCCACATTATTACACTCACTCACTGTGACAGTTTGAGCCACGTTACACACTCTCGCTCACTGTGGCAGTGTGAACCACATTTCATACTCTCGCTCACTGAGACAGTGTGAGCCACATTACACACTCGCGCTCACTGTGACAGTTTAAGCCACATTACACACTCGCACTCATAGTGACAGTGTGAGCCACATTGCACACGCGCGCTCACTGTGACAGTGTGAACCACATTACACACTCTCACTCACTGCGACAGTGTGAGTCACATTACACACTCTCGGTCACTGTGACAGTGTGAACCACATTACACACTCTCGCTCCTGTGACAGTGTGAGCCACATTACACACTCGCGCTCACTGTTTCAGTTTAAGCCACATTACACACTCGCACTCACAGTGACAGTGAGCCACATTGCACACTCGCGCTCACTGTGACAGTGTGAACCACATTACACACTCTCGCTCACTGTGACAGTGTCAACAACATTACACATCTTGCTCACTGTGACATCTTGCATGACATTGCACACTCGCGCTCACAGTGACAGTGTCAACCACATAGCACACTCTCGCTCACAGTGACAGCGTGAACAACAATACACAGTCTCGCTCACAGTGACAGTGTGAGTCATATTGCACATTCTCACTCACTGTGACAGTTTGGGCCAAATTACACACTTTCGCTCACTGTGACAGCGTGCATGACATTACACACTCTCCCTCACTGGGACACTGTGAGCCAAATTACGCACTCTCACTCAATATGCCAGTCTTAACCACATACACACTCTCGCTCACTATGACAGTGTGAGCCACATTACACACACTCACTCACTGTGACAATGTGAACCACATTACACAGTCTCGCTCACTGTGACACTATGAGCCACATTATTACACTTACTCACTGTGACAGTTTGAGCCACATTAAACGCTCTCGCTCACCGTGGCAGTGTGATCCACATTACACACTATTGTTCACTGTGACAGTGTGGGTCACATTACACATTCTCGCTCAATGTGACAGTGTGAGCTACATAACACGCTCTTGCTCACTGTGACAGTGTGAGCTGCGTTACACTCTCTTGCTCACTGTGACAATGTGAGTCACATTACACACTCTCACTCACTGTGACAGCGTGCACGACATTACACACTCTCGCTTACTGGGACACTGTGAGCCACATTACATACTCTCACTCAATCTGACAGTCTTAACCACATACACATTCTCGCGAACTGTGACAGTGTGAGTCACGTTACACATTCTGTCTATCTGTGTCTGTGTGAGCCACGTTACACACTCACGCGCACTGTGACAGTGTGAACCACCTCACACACTTTCACTCACTCTGACATTGTGAGCCACATTATACGTTTTCGCTCACTGTCTAAACCACATTACACACTCTCACTCACTGATACAGTGTGAGTCACATTACACACTCTCACTCACTGTGACCATGTGAGCCACATTACGCACTCTCGCTCACTGTGAGAGTATGAACCACATTACACACTCTCGCTCACTGTGACAGTTTGAGTCACATTACACACTCTCACTCACTGTGACAGCGTGAGCCACATTACACACTCGCACTCACTGTGACAGCGTGAGCCACATTACACACTCGCACTCACTGTGACAGTGCGAACCACATTATGCACTCTCGCTCACTGAGACGGTGTGAGTCACTTTACACATTCTCACTAACAATGACAGTTCGAACCACATTACGCACTCTCGCTCACTGAGACGGTGTGAGTCACATTGCACACTTTCGCTCACTGTGACAGGTGGAACCACATTAAACACTCTCGCTCACTGTGACAGTGTGAACAACATTATGCACTCTCGCTCACTGTGACAGTGTGAGCCACATTACACACTCTCACTCACTGTGACAGTGTGAGCAGCATGACATACTCTCGCTCACTGTTACAGTGTGAACCACATTACAGACTCTCCCTCACTGTGTCAGTGTTAACCACATTACACACTCTCTCTAACTGTGACAGTGTGAGCTATATTACGCATTCTCGCTCACTGTGGCAGTGTGCGGGACATTACACACTCTTGCTCACTGTGACAGTGTGAGTCACATTACACAATCGCGCTCACTTTGACCGTGTGAGACAAATTACACACTCTCACTCACTGTGATAATGTGAGCCACATTACACACTCTCGCTCACTGTCACAGAGTGAACCCCATTGCAGACTCTCGCTCACTGTAACAATGTGAACCACTTTACACACTCACGCTCACTGTGACAGTGTGATCCACATTACACACTCTCAGTCACTGTGACAGTGTGAGACACATTACACACTCTCGCTCACTGTGACAGTTTGTGCCACATTACATACTCTCTCTCACTGTGACAGTATGAGCCACATTACATACTCTCTCTCACTGTGACAGTGTGATCCACATTACACACTCACGCTCATTGTGACAGTGTGAGCCACGTTACAGTCTTGTACTCAATTTGAGAGTTTGAACCACATTGCACACTCTCGCTGACTTTGACGGTGTGAGCTACATTATACACTCTCACTCACTGTGACAGTATAAGCCACATTACATACTCTCGCTCACTGTGACAGTTTGAGCCCCATTACAGACTCTCACTCACTGTGACAGTGTGATCTGCATTACACTCTCTCGCTCACTGTGACACTATAAGACACATTACACACTCTCACTCACTGTGACAGTGTGAGACACATTACACACTCTTGCTCCCTGTGACA
>NW_025207530.1:12138-13021 GCF_004010195.1 Chiloscyllium plagiosum | reverse complement strand
TAATGGTCTCACCATCTCTTCAGGTTCCATATGTTTGTGTGTCCTATACACTCTCTCTATATTCTTTTGCACTAATATATTTCTACAATTCTTTCAAATTCTCAGTTAATTTCTCTGCCAAATCTATCCCATGTTCCATTTTTTACCTCCTCATTTCCGTCTTTATCATACTCAAGTACCATCTGCTCTACACAAGAAATTGACTGGTCCTGCCGTTTATTCCTGATATATACCTCCTTATTCCTTTCTGAAACAGAACTTCAATATCTCTAATCATCCAGTGTTCCCTACTGCTGAACTTAACACTAATTTATTTCCTTTGTGCGTACACGGTGCTATCACCACTGATAGGTCTGTTCTGCTGACGGAACAGAATGGACACAGGGACGGTGAAGGTGCTTTATGTAGCAAAACCCATCAGCAACTTTTACTGTGCGCATCGTCAAATCAGACTTATTCATGACCGTTTAAAATAAGGAAGAAAGGTGCCAATCAGCAGTGAATAATTGCTTCACAGTCTGAATGAAAGTTCCTTAACCAAATTGTGACTGATATTACTCGGAAAACTTTGAAAATACGTTCCCTGGAACATTCTGCAACTGACATTATCCTAACATGCTGTCAATACGTTGCCTGGGGCAACCTTTCACTGACGTTTCCCAGAACATTCTGTAACTGACATTCTCCGAAACTTTATATAACTGATGTTGTTTCAAAAGATAAGATCTCGACGGAAGAATGCCCGTTCCAGGGACAAGGAGACACTATTTTTCAGTCTCGTTAGGTAGTTAGAGGTTTGAATAGGTTTCCCCGTATTTACATTTTTCATGAAAGATGGTCAACGTCAATTTAGAATAATAACAGGCAAAAAATTGCAAACACT
>NW_025207530.1:4342-6504 GCF_004010195.1 Chiloscyllium plagiosum | reverse complement strand
TGGCGGTGATCGTGGAGTCAGTGGTCCTGACCGTGATCGTGGTGACAGTGGTCCTGACGGTGACCGTGGTGTCAGTGGCCCTGGCAGTGATCACGGAGTCAGTGATCTTGGCGGTGTTCACAGATTCAGTGGTCCTGGCGGTGATCATGGAGATAGTGGTCCTGGCGGTGACCATGGAGTCAGTGGTCCTGACTGTGATCATGGAGTCAGTGGTCCCAGGGGTGATCATGGAGTCAGTGGTCCTGGCAGTGATCATGGAGTCAGTGGTCCTGGCAGCGATCACGGAGTCAGTGGTCCTGGCGGTGATCATGAATGTAGTGGTCCTGACATTGATCATGGAGTCAGTTGTCCTGGCAGGGATCATGGTGTCAGTGGTCATGGTGGTGATCATGGAATCAGTGTTCCTGGCAGGGATCATGGAGTCAGTGGTCCTGGCAATGATCATGGAGTCAGTGGTCCTGGAGATAGTGGTCCTGACAGTGATCATGGAAACTGTGGTCCTGGCGCTGATCATGTAATCAGTGTTCCTGGCAGGGATCACGGAGTCAGTGGCCTTGGCGGTGATCGTGGAGTCAGTGGTCCTGACCGTGATCGTGGTGACAGTGGTCCTGACGGCGACCGTGGTGTCAGTGGCCCAGGCAGTGATCACGGAGTCAGTGATCTTGGCGGTGTTCACAGATTCAGTGGTCCTGGCGGTGATCATGGAGTCAGTGGTCCTGGCAGTGATCATGGAGACAGTGGTCCTGACTGTGATCATGGAGTCAGTGTTCATGGCAGTTATCATGGAGACAGTGGGCTTGGCTGTGATCATGGAGTTAGTGGTCCTGGCGGTGACCATGGAGTCAGTGGTCCTGGCGGTGATCATGGACATAGTGGTCCTGATAGTGATAATGGAGTCAGTGGTCCTGGCAGTGATCATTAGAGACCATGGTCCAGGCGGTGATCATGGCATCAGTGGTCCTGGCGGTGACCATGGAGTCAGTGGTCCTGACTGTGATCATGGAGTCAGTGGTCCCAGGGGTGATCTTGGAGTCAGTGGTCCTGGCAGTGATCCTGGAGTCAGTGGTCCTGGTAGTGATCATGGAGTCAGTGGTCCTGGCAGTGATCACGGAGTCAATGGTCCTGGCGGTGATCATGAAGGTAGTGGTCCTGACATTGATCATGGAGTCAGTGGTCCTGGCAGGGATCATTGTGTCAGTGGTCATGGTGGTGATCATGGAATCAGTGTTCCTGGCAGGGATCATGGAGTCAGTGGTCCTGGCAGTGATCATGGAGTCAGTGGTCCTGGAGATAGTGGTCCTGACAGTGATCATGGAAACTGTGGTCCTGGCGCTGATCATGTAATCAGTGTTCCTGGCAGGGATCACGGAGTCAGTGGCCTTGGCGGTGATCGTGGAGTCAGTGGTCCTGACCGTGATCGTGGTGACAGTGGTCCTGACGGCGAACGTGGTGTCAGTGGCCCAGGCAGTGATCACGGAATCAGTGATCTTCGCGGTGTTCACAGATTCAGTGGTCCTGGCAGTGATCATGGAGTCAGTGGTCCTGGCAGTGATCATGGAGACAGTGGTCCTGACTGTGATCATGGAGTCAGTTGGTCCTGGCAGTGATCTTGCAGTCAGTGGTCCTGGCGGTGATCATGGAGTCAGTTGTCCTGGCAGTGATCATGGAGTCAGTGATCATGGCAGTTATCATGGAGACAGTGGGCTTGGCTGTGATCATGGAGTTAGTGGTCCTGGCGGTGACCATGGAGTCGGTGGTCCTGACTGTGATCAAGGAGTCAGTGGTCCTGTCGGTGATCATGGAGATAGTGGTCCTGATAGTGATCATGGAGTCAGTGGTCCTGGCAGTGATCATGGAGTCAGTGGTCCCAGCGGTGATCATGGAGTCAGTGGTCCTGACAGGGATCATGGAGTCAATGGTCCTGGCAGTGATCATGGAGTCAGTGGTCCTGGCGGTGATCATGGGGACTGTGGTCCTAGGTAGGATCATGGTGTCAGTGGTCTTGGCGGTGATCATGGAATCCGTGTTCCTGGCAGCGATCACGATGTCCGTGGTCCAGGCGGTGATCCTGACCATGATCGTGGTGACAGTGGTCCTGACAGTGACCATGGTTTCAGTGAACCTGGCAGTTATCACGGAGTCAGTGGTCCTGGCGGTGATCA
>NW_025207530.1:0-4256 GCF_004010195.1 Chiloscyllium plagiosum | reverse complement strand
GCAATGATCATGGAGTCAGTGGTCCTGGCAATGATCATGGTGTCAGTGGTCCTGGCCGTGATCACGGAGTCAGTGGTCCTGGCGGTGATCATGGAGTCAGTGGCCCCGATTGAGATCATGGATTCAGTGGTCCTGGCAGTGATCATGGAGTCAGTGGTCCTAGCAGTGATCATGGAGTCAGTGGTCCTAGCAGTGATCATGGAGTCAGTGGTCCTAGCAGTGATCATGGAGTCAGTGGTCCTAGCAGTGATCATGGAGTCAGTGGTCCTAGCAGTGATCATGGAGTCAGTGGTCCTAGCAGTGATCATGGAGTCAGTGGTCCTAGCAGTGATCATGGAGTCAGTGGTCCTAGCAGTGATCATGGAGTCAGTGGTCCTAGCAGTGATCATGGAGTCAGTGGTCCTAGCAGTGATCATGGAGTCAGTGGTCCTAGCAGTGATCATGGAGTCAGTGGTCCTAGCAGTGATCATGGAGTCAGTGGGTCTTTCAGTGATCATGGAGTCAGTGGTCCTAGCAGTGATCATGGAGTCAGTGGTCCAGCAGTGATCATGGAGTCATTTGCCTGGCAGTGATTATGGAGTCAGTGGTCCTGGCAATGATCATGGTGTCAGTGGTCCTGGCCGTGATCACGGAGTCAGTGGTCCTGGCGGTGATCATGGAGTCAGTGGCCCCGATTGAGATCATGGATTCAGTGGTCCTGGCAGTGATCATGGAGTCAGTGGTCCTGACGGTGACCATGGAGTCAGTGGGCCTGACTGTGATCAAGGAGTCAGTGGTCCTGGCGGTGATAATGGAATCAGTGGTCCTGGCGGTGATCATGGAGTCGGTGGTCCTGACAGTGATCATGGAGTCAGTGGTCATGGCAGTTATCATGGAGACAGTGGGCTTGGCTGTGATCATGGAGTTAGTGGTCCTGGCGGTGGTCATGGAGTCAGTGGTCCTGACGGTGATCATGGAGTCAGTGGTCCTGGCGGTGATCATGGAGTCAGTGGTCCTCACAGGGATCATGGTGTCAGTGGTCATTTTGGTGATGATGGAATCAGTGTTCCTGACAGGGATCACGGAGTCAGTGGTCCTAACGGTGATCATGGAGTCAGTGATCCGGCGGTGATCGTGGAGTCAGTGGTCCTGACCGTGATCGTGGTGACAGTGGTCCTGACAGTGACCATGGTTTCAGTGATCCTGGCAGTTATCACAGATTCAGTGGTCCTGGCAGTGATCATGGAGACAGTGGTCCTGGCGGTGATCATGGAGACAGTGGTCCTGGCGGTGATCATGGACTCAGTAGTGCTGGCTGGGATCATGGGGACAGTGGTCCTGGCAGTGATCATGGAGTCAGTAGTCCTGGCGGTGATTATGGGGACAGTGGTCCTGGCTGGGATCATGGAGTCAGTGGTCCTGTCTGGAATCATGGAGACAGTGGTCCTGTCTGGAATCATGGAGACAGTGGTCCTGGCGGTGATCATGGACTCAGTAGTGCTGGCTGGGATCATGGGGACAGTGGTCCTGACAGTGATACATGGAGTCAGTGGTCCTGGCGGTGATCATGGAGTCAGTGGTCCTGGCATTGATCACGGAGTCAGTGGTCTTTCAGTGATCATGGAGTCAGTGGTCTTAGCAGTGATCATGGAGTCAGTGGTCCTGGCAGTGATCATGGAGTCAGTGGTCCTGGCAGTGATCATGGTGTCAGTGGTCCTGGCCGTGATCACGGAGTCAGTGGTCCTGGCGGTGATCATGGAGATAGTGGTCCTGACAGTGATCATGGAGTCAGTGGTCCTGAGAGGGATCATGGAATCAGTGGTCCTGTAGATAGTGGGCCTGACAGTGATCATGGAAACTGTGGTCCTGGCGCTGAAAATGGAATCAGTGTTCCTGTCAGGGATCACGGAGTCAGTGGCCCTGTGCGGTGATCGTGGAGTCAGTGGTCCTGACCGTGATCGTGGTGACAGTGTTCCTGACGGTGATCATGGTGTCAGTGGCCCTGGCAGTGTTCACAGATTCAGTGGTCCTGGCAGTGATCATGGAGTCAGTGGTCCTGGCGGTGATCATGGAATCAGTGGTCCTGGCGGTGATCATGGAATTAGTGGTCCTGGCAGTGATCATGGAGATAGTGTTCCTGATAGTGATTATGGAGTTGGTGTTCCTGGCAGTGATATTTAGAGACAGTGGTCCTGACTGTGATCATGGAGTCAGTGGTCCTGGCGGTGATCATGGAGTCAGTGGTCCTGGCAGTGATCATGTTGTTAGTGGCCCTGGCGGTGATCGTGGCGTCAGTGGTCCTGACCGTGATCGTGGTGACAGTGTCCTGACAGTGATCATGGTGTCAGTAGTCCTGGCAGTTATCATGGAGTCAGTGGTCCTGGCAGTGATCATGGAGATAGTGGTCCTGACTGTGATCATGGAGTCAGTGGTCCTTGCGGTGATCATGGGGACAGTGGTCCTGGCTAGGATCATGGAGTCAGTGTTCCTGACAGTGATCATGGAGTCAGTGGTCCTGTCTGGGATCATACAGTCAGTGGTCCTGACAGTGATCCATGGAGTCAGTGGTCCTGGCGGTGATCATGGAATCAGTGCTCCTGACGGTGATCGTGGAGTCAGTGACCCTGGCGGTGACCATGGAGTCAGTGGTCCTGGCAGGGATCATGGAGTCAGTGGTCCTGATAGTGATCACGGAGTCAATAGTCCTGGCGGTGATCATGGAGTCAGTGATCCTGACTGCGATCATGGAGTCAGTGGTCCTGACAGTGATCACGGAGTCAGTGTTCCTGGCAGTGAGCATGGTGTCAGTGATCCTGGCAGTGATCATGGAGTCATTTGCCTGGCAGTGATTATGGAGTCAGTGGTCCTGCAATGATCATGGAGTCAGTGGTCCTGGCGGTGATCATGGAGTCATTTGCCTGGCAGTGATTATGGAGTCAGTGGTCCTGCAATGATCATGGAGTCAGTGGTCCTGGCGGTGATCATGGAGTCAGTGGTCCTGGCAGTGATCACGGAGTCAGTGACCTAGCAGGGATTGCATTGTCTGTGTATTAAGCAGTGGCCTGGTTTTGTGGTGCATTGAGGGCAAAACTGTTCTCATCATTTGCCGCAGTACTGGTGGCTGTGGCAGCCATCCGACCTGTTCCAGAGGCCATGAGAAAAATCTGGTGTGGTTGTGGAATCCCAGGGTTTGACTAAGTACGTGAGAGTTTGGTGTACTTACGTTCCTTGATGTCCAATAAACTGAAGAGAAAGCGTTTATTGAGTGTGTGGATCTCTCTCAGGATGAAGAACAACAGAGGTCCTTTGCAGTTCTGGGAGAATGTGGCCCTGAGCTAGGGCAGGGCTGACTCCAGGGAGAGTAGGTGACGGCGCATGGCTACAACGTTAGAGTGGAGGATCATGGAAGGAAAACCATTTCTGGAAGCTTTGGATTTGCTGCAGGCAGTGTTGGTCAAGTCCAAATTGTGATGGTCTGAATGTAGTCCAGATCAGTGAGTTCCGGGGGCAAGTGCTGAGGAAGGAGATGTGGCTGTAGTAGCAGGTCTGCTTCAGGATGTGGCTGAAAAGCTGTACGATAGAGGAGACAACCTGGGGAATGCAATGAGAGAGAGAGAGAGAGACCCACTGAGATCTTTGTGGAGGGAGGAGGCGATCTTCTTCAAGTTCGGCATCCTTGGGAGAGGCTTCACAGTAAGGTTACAGAGACTAGGAAAAAGTGAGGATTGCAGATGCTGGAGATCAGAGTCAAAATGTATGACGCAAGAAAAGCACAGCAGGTCAGACAGCATCTGAGGATCAGGCTTCCTGGGCTGCCAACCCATTACTGTTTCTTTACACCTTTTAACTCTTATTAGCCTCATGCTAAAAGTACTTTATCGAAGGCTACCCTGAATAAGTGTTAATATTGTAATCTAGTCAGTATAGATTACTGAGTAACGATGGCTATCCCCACTATCATGTCTCCATAACTCACTCAAAACTATGGAAAAAATTATAATAATTGCTTTTGGTATTTCAACATCACAGCCTAATCCAGTCTGTTGACCAATTTTGTTAAAGGTACAAGTCCCTTCTCTGTATAATGCTATCCTGAGGTTATCGTCTGTTTCATCTTCTATAATGGCACTTAGTTCATCTCTGGCCAGAGAGCATTCACATGGCTCCCTATGCACAGGTGAGTTTAATGCTACCTTGTGTATGTAGTCCCATACATAAATCACTCTGCCAAACTGCTTAGCCAGAGACACAAGATGGCTACCTCTGAAACCCAGCAT
>NW_025207529.1:4159-13018 GCF_004010195.1 Chiloscyllium plagiosum | reverse complement strand
GTTGGGGATATTACAGAGGGTTCTGCTGGTGTTTCCAGTGAAGGGGATATTGCAGAGGGCTCTGCTGGTGTTTCCAGTGTAGGACGCTGAGCAGAGTGTTCTGCAGGTGTTTCCACTGTATGGGATATTGCAGAGGGTTCTGCTGGTGTTTCCAGTGTAGGAGGCTGAGCAGAGTGTTCTGCAGGTGTTTTCAGTGTCTGGGATATTGCAGAGGGTTCTGCTGGTGTTTCCAGTGTAGGGGATATTGCAGACGGCTCTGCTGGTGTTTCCAATGTATGGGATATTGCAGAGGGCTGTGCTGGTGTTTCCAGTATCAGGGATTTTGCAGAGGGCTGTGCTGGTGTTTCTAGTGTACGGGATATTGCATAGGTCTCTGCTGATGTTTCCAGTGTAGGGGATATTGCAAAGGGCTGTGCTGATGTTTCCAGTGTCGGGGATTTTGCACATGGCTCTGCTGGTGTTTCCAGTTTAGGGGATATTGCAGAGAGCTGTGCTGGTGTTTCCAGTGTTGGGGATATTGAGGAGGGCTCTGCTGGTGTTTCCAGTGTCAGAGATAGTGCAGAGGGCTCTGTTGTTGTTTCCAGTTTAGGGGATATTGCAGTGGGCTCTACTGGTGTTTCCAGTGTAGGGGATATTGCAGAGGGCTCTGCTGGTGATTCCAGTGTTGGGGATATTGAGGAGGGCTCTGCTGGTGTTTCCAGTGTCAGAGATTGTGCAGAGGGCTCTGCTGGTGTTTCCAGTTTAGGGGACATTGCAGTGGGCTCTACTGGTGTTTCCAGTGTAGGGGATATTGCAGAGGGCTGTGCTGGTTTTTCCGCTGTCAGGGATATTGCAGAGGGCTCTGCTGGTGTTTCTAGTGAAGTCGATATTGCAAAGGGCTGTGCTGGTGTTTCCAGTTTGCGGGATATTGCAGAGGGCTCTTCTGGTGTTTCCAGTGTCAGGGAGATTGCAGAGGGCTCTGCTGGTGTTTCCAGTGTCGGGGATATTGCAGAGGGATGTGCTGGTGTTTCCAGTTTGCGGGATATTGCAGAGGGTTGTGCTGTTGATTCAAGTGTCGGGGATATTGCAGAGGGCCCTGCTGGTGTTTCCGATGTCGGGGATATTGCAAAGGGCTCTGCTGGTGTTTCCACTGTAGGGGACATTGCAGAGGGCAGTGCTGGTGTTTCCGATGTCGGGGATATTGCAGAGGGTTGTGCTGCCGTTTTCACTGTAGGGGACATTGCAGACGGCTGTGCTAGTGTTTGCAGAGTAGGGGATATTGCAGAGGGCTCTGCTGATGTTTCCAGTGTCAGAGATTTTGCAGATGGCTCTGCTGGTGTTTCCAGTGTTGTGGATATTGCAGAGGGTTCTGCCTGTGTTTCCAGTGTTGGGGATATTGCCAAGGGCAGTGCAAGTTTTTCCAGTGTAGGAGATATTGCAGAGGGTTCTGCTGGAGTTTCCAGTGTAGAGGATATTGCAGAGGGCTGTGCTGGTGTTTCCAGTGTAGGGGATATTGCAAAGGACTGTGCTGGTGTTTCCAGTGTTGGGAATATTGCAGAGGTCTCTGCTGGTGTTTCCGGTGTCGGCGATTTTGCAAAGAGCCCTGCAGGTGTTTCCAGCGTAGGAGATATTGCAAAGGGCTGTGATGGTTTTTCCAGTGTTTGGGATATTGCAGAGTGTTCTGCAGAGTTTCCAGTGTCTGGGATATTGTAGAGGGCTCTGCTGGTGTTTTCAGTGTAGGGGATATTGCAGAGGGCTCTGCTGGTGTTTCCAGTCCAGGGGATATTGCAAAGGGCTCTGCTGGTGTTTCCAGTGTCGGGAATATTGCAGACGGCTGTGCTGGTTTTTCCACTGTAGGGGACATTGCAGACGGCTGTGCTGGTTTTTCCAGTGTAGGGGATCTTGCAGAGGGCTGTACTGGTGTTTCCAGTGTAGGGGATATTGCAGAGGGCTGTGCTGGTGTTTCCAGTGTAGGGGATATTGCAGAGGGCTCTGCTGGTGATTCCAGTGTTGGGAATATTGAGGAGAGCTCTGCTGGTGTTTCCCGTGTCAGAGATAGTGCAGTGGGTTCTGCTGGTGTTTCTAGTTTAGGGGATATTGCAGTGGGCTCTACTGGTGTTTCCAGTGTAGGGGATATTGCAGACGGCTGTGCTGGTTTTTCCGCTGTCAGGGATATTGCAGAGGGCTCTGCTGGTGTTTCTAGTGAAGTCAATATTGCAAAGGGCTGTGCTGGTGTTTCCAGCAGGTGATATTGCAGACAGCTGTGCTGGTGTTTCCAGTGTCAGGGATATTGCAGAGGGCTCTGCTGGTGTTTCCAGTGCCGGGGATATTGCAGAGAGCTGTGCTGGTGTTTCCAGTGCAGGGGATATTGCAAAGGCTCTGCTGGTGTTTCTACTGTAGGGGACATTGCAGAGGGCTCTGCTGGTGATTCCAGTGTTGGGGATATTGCAGAGGGCTCTGCTGGTGATTCCAGTGTTGGGGATATTGCAGAGGGGTGTGCTGGTGATTCCAGTGTCGGAAATATTGAGGAGGGCTCTGCTGGTGTTTCCAGTTCAGAGATATTGCAGAGGGCTCTGCTGGTGTTTCCGGTTTAGGGGACATTGCAGAGAGCTCTGCTGTGTTTCCAGTGTCGGGGATATTGCAGACGGCTGTGCTGGTGTTTCCAGTGTCAGGGATATTGCATAGGGCTCTGCTGGTATTTCCAGAGCAGGGGATATTGCAGAGGGCTTTGCTGGCACTTCCAGTGTCGGGTATATTGCAGATGGCTCTGCTAATGTTTCCAGTGTCAGGGATTTTGCAGATGGCTCTGCTGGTGTTTCCAGTGTAGTGGATATTGCAGAGCGTTCTGCTGGTGTTTCCAGTGTCGGGGATTTTGCAGAGGGCTGTGCTGGTTTTTCCCCTGTCAGTGATATTGCAGAGGGCTCTGCTGGTGTTTCCAGTTTAGGGGACATTGCAGTGGGCTCTACTGGTGTTTCTAGTGTTTAAGGGATATTGCAGAGGGCTGTGCTGGTTTTTCCGCTGTCAGGGATATTGCAGAGGGCTCTGCTGGTGTTTCCAGTGTGGGGGATATTGCAAAGGGCTGTGCTGCTTTTTCCAGTGTAGTGGATATTGCAGAGCGTTCTGCTGGTGTTTCCAGTGTCGGGGATTTTGCAGAGGGCTGTGCTGGTTTTTCCCCTGTCAGGGATATTGCAGAGGGCTCTGCTGGTGTTTCCAGTGTAGGGGATATTGCAAAGGGCTGTGCGGCTTTTTCCAATGTAGTGGATATTGCAGAGGGTTCTGCTGGTGTTTCCAGTGTGGGGGATATTGCAGAGGACTCTGCTGGTGTTTCCAGTGTAGTGGATATTGCAGACGGCTCTGCCAGTGTTTCCAGTGTTGGGGATATTGCAAAGGGCAGTGCAAGTTTTCCCAATGTAGTGGATATTGCAGAGGGCTCTGCTGATGTTTGCAGTGTCAGGGATTTTGCAGATGGCTCTGCTGGTGTTTCCAGTGTAGTGGATATTGCAGAGGGCTCTGCCAGTGTTTCCAGTGTTGGGGATATTGCAAAGGGCAGTGCAAGTTTTTCCAGTGTAGGAGATATTGCAGAGGGTTCTGCTGGAGTTTCCAGTGTAGAGGATATTGCAGAGGGCTATGCTGGTGTTTCCAGTGTTGGGGATATTGCAAAGGACTGTGCTGGTGTTTCCAGTGTTGGGAATATCGCAGATGGCTCTGCTGGTGTTTCCGGTGTCGGCGATATTGCAGAGGGCTCTGCTGGTGTTTTCAGTGAACGGGATATTGCAAAGAGCCCTGCAGGTGTTTCCAGCGTAGGAGATATTGCAAAGGGCTATGATGGTTTTTCCAGTGTAGGGTATATTGCAGAGGGTTCTGCTGTTGTTTCCAGTGTCTGGGATATTGCAGAGGGCGCTGCTGATGTTTCCAGTGTAGGGAGTGGTGCAGATGGCTCTGCTGGTATTTCCAGTGTCGGGGATATTGCAAAGAGTTCTGCTGGTGTTTCCATTGTCGGGGATATTGCAGAGGGTTCTTCTGGTGTTTCCAGTGTAGGGGATATTGCAGAGGGCTGTGCTGGTGGGATTTCAGTGGAGGGGATATTGCAGTGGGTTCGGCTGGTGTTTCCAGTGTAGGGGGCTGTACAGAGGGCTCTGCTGGTGTTTTCAGTATGGGGGATATTGCAGAGGGCTGTGCTGGTGTTTTCAGTGTCTGGGATATTGCAGAGGGTTCTGCTGGTGTTTCCAGTGTCGGGGATATTGCAGAGGGCTCTGCTGGTGTTTCCAGTGTATGGGATATTGCAGAGGGCTGTGCTGGTGCTTCCAGTATCAGGGATATTGCAGAGGGCTGTGCTGGCGTTTCTAGTGTATGGGATATTGCATAGGTCTCTGCTGGTGTTTCCAGTGTAGGGGATATTTCAAAGGGCTGTGCTGATGTTTCCAGTGTCAGGGAATTTGCACATGGCTCTGCTGGTGTTTCCAGTGTACGGGATATTGCATAGGTCTCTGCTGGTGTTTCCAGTGTAGGGGATATTGCAGAGGGCTCTGCTGGTGTTTCCAGTGTCGGGGATATTGCAGAAGGTGCTGCTGGTGTTTCCAGTTTGCGGGATATTGCAGAGGGCTGTGCTGGTGTTTCTAGTGTCGGGGATATTGCAGAGGGTTGTGCTGCCGTTTCCAGTGTCGGGGATATTGCAGAAGGTGCTGCTGGTGTTTCCAGTTTGCGGGATATTGCAGAGGGTTGTGCTGTTGATTCCAGTGTCGGGGATATTGCAGAGGGTTGTGCTGCCGTTTCCAGTGTAGAGTACATTGCAGAGGGCTCTGCTGGTGTTTCCAGTGTAGGGGATATTGCAAAGGGCTGTGCTGCTTTCTCCAGTGTAGTGGATATTGCAGAGGGTTCTGCTGGTGTTTCCAGTGTAGGGGATATTGCAGACGGCTGTGCTGGTATTTCCAGTGTCAGGGATATTGCAGAGGGCTCTGCTGATGTTTCCAGTGTCAGGGATTTTGCAGATGGCTCTGCTGGTGTTTCCAGTGTAGTGGATATTGCAGAGGGTTCTGCTGGTGTTTCCAGTGTAGGGGATATTGCAGAGGGCTCTGCTGGTGTTTTCAGTATGGGGGATATTGCAGAGGGCTGTGCTGGTGTTTTCAGTGTCTGGGATATTGCAGAAGGTTCTGCTGGTGTTTCCAGTGTCGGGGATATTGCAGAGGGCTGTGCTGGTGTTTCCAGTGTATGGGATATTGCAGAGGGCTGTGCTGGTGTTTCCAGTATCAGGGATATTGCAGAGGGCTTTGCTGGCGTTTTTAGTGTATGGGATATTGCATAGGTCTCTGCTGGTGTTTCCAGTGTAGGGGATATTTCAAAGGGCTGTGCTGATGTTTCCAGTGTCAGGGATTTTGCACATGGCTCTGCTGGTGTTTCCAGTGTACGGGATATTGCATAGGTCTCTGCTGGTGTTTCCAGTGTAGGGGATATTGCAGAGGGCTCTTCTGGTGTTTCCAGTGTCAGGGATATTGCAGAGGGCTCTGCTGGTGTTTCCAGTGTCGGGGATATTGCAGAAGGTGCTGCTGGTGTTTCCAGTTTGCGGGATATTGCAGAGGGTTGTGCTGTTGATTCCAGTGTCGGGGATATTGCTAGAGGGCTCTGCTGGTGTTTTCAGTGTTGGGGATATTGCAAAGGGCCCTGCAGGTGTTTCCAGTGTTGGGGATATTGCAGAGGGTTGTGCTGCCGTTTCCAGTGTCGGGGATATTGCAGAAGGTGCTGCTGGTGTTTCCAGTTTGCGGGATATTGCAGAGGGTTGTGCTGTTGATTCCGGTGTCGGGGATATTGCAGAGGGCAGTGCTGGTGTTTGCAGAGTAGGGGATATTGCAGAGGGCTCTGCTGGTGTTTCCAGTGTAGGGGATATTGCAAAGGGCTGTGCTGCTTCTTCCAGTGTAGTGGATATTGCAGAGGGTTCTGCTGGTGTTTCCAGTGTAGGGGATATTGCAGACGGCTGTGCTGGTATTTCCAGTGTCAGGGATATTGCAGAGGGCTCTGCTGATGTTTCCAGTGTCAGGGATTTTGCAGATGGCTCTGCTGATGTTTCCAGTGTCAGGGATTTTGCAGATGGCTCTGCTGGTGTTTCCAGTGTAGTGGATATTGCAGAGGGCTCTGCCTGTGTTTCCAGTGTTGGAGAAATTGCAAAGGGCAGTGCAAGTTTTTCCAGTGTAGGAGATATTGCAGAGGGTTCTGCTGAAGTTTCCAGTGTAGAGGATGTTGCAGAGGGTTGTGCTGGTGTTTGCAGTGTAGGGGATATTGCAAAGGACTGTGCTGGTGTTTCCAGTGTTGGGAATATTGCAGAGGGCTCTGCTGGTGTTTCCGGTGTCGGCGATATTGCAGAGGGCTCTGCTGGTGTTTTCAGTGAAGGGGATATTGCAAAGAGCCCTGCAGGTGTTTCCAGCGTAGGAGATATTGCAAAGGGCTGTGATGGTTTTTCCAGTGTAGGGGATATTGCAGAGGGTTCTGCTGTTGTTTCCAGTGTGTGGGATATTGCAGAGGGCTGTGCTGGTGTTTCCAGTGTCGGGTATATTGCAGAGGGTTCGGCTGGTGTTTCCAGTGTCGGGGATGTTGCAGAGGGCTCTAATGGTGATTCCAGTATTGGGGATATTGCAGAGGGCTCTGCTGGTGTAGGCGATATTGCAAACGGATTGCTGGCTTTTCCAGTGTAGGGGATATTGCAGAGGGTTCTGCTGGTGTTTCCAGTGTACGGGATATTGCAGAGGGCTGTGCTGATATTTCCAGTGTCGGGGATATGCAGAGGGCTCTGCTGATGTTTCCAGTGTCAGGGATTTTGCATATGGCTCTGCTGGTGTTTCCAGTGTCAGGGATATTGCAAAGGGCTGTGCAAGTTTTTCCAGGGTAGGGGATATTGCAGAGGGTTCTGCTGGAGTTTCCAGTGTAGTGGATATGGCAGAGGGCTCTGCTGGTGTTTCCAGTGTAGGGGATATTGCAGAGGGCTGTGCTGGTGTTTCCAGTGTCTGGGACTATTGCAGACGGCTGTGCTGGTTTTTCCACTGTAGGGGACATTGCAGACGGCTGTGCTGGTGTTTCCAGTGTCGGGGATATTGCAGAGGGCTGTGCTGGTGATTCCAGTGTCGGAAATATTGAGGAGGGCTCTGCTGGTGTTTCCAGTGTCAGAGATATTGCAGAGGGCTCTGCTGGTGTTTCCAGTTTAGGGGACATTGCAGAGAGCTCTGCTGTGTTTCCAGTGTCGGGGATATTGCAGAGGGCTGTGCTGGTTTTTCCGCTGTCAGGGATATTGCAGAGGGCTCTGCTGGTGTTTCCAGTGTCAGGGATAATAGAGAGGGCTATGCTGGTGTTTCCAGTGAAGGGGATGTTGCAGAGGGCTCTGGAGAGGGCTATGCTGGTGTTTCCAGTGAAGGGGATGTTGCAGAGGGCTCTGCTGCTGTTTTCAGTGAAGTGGATATTACAGAGGGCTCTGCTGGTGTTTCCACTGTAGCGGATATTGCAGAGGGCTCTGCTGGTGTTTCCAATGTAGGGGATATTGCAGAGGGCTGTGCTGGTGTTTCCAGTGTAGGGGATATTGCAGAGAACTCTGCTGGTGTTTCCAGTGTCAGGGATATTGCAGACGGCTGTGCTGGTGTTCCCAGTGTCAGCGATATTGCATAGGGCTCTGCTGGTATTTCCAGAGCAGGGGATATTGCAGAGGGCTTTGCTGGCACTTCCAGTGTCGGGTATATTGCAGATGGCTCTGCTGATGTTTCCAGTGTCAGGGATTTTGCAGATGGTTCTGCTGGTGTTTCCAGTGTAGTGGATATTGCAAAGGGCTGTGTTGGCTTTTCCAGTGTAGGGGATATTGCAGAGGTTTCTGCTGATGTTTCCAGTGTCTGGGATATTGCAGAGAGCTGTGCTGGCGTTTCCAGTGTCGGGGATGTTGCAGAGGGCTCTGCTGGTTTTTCCGCTGTCAGGGATATTGCAGAGGGCTCTGCTGGTGTTTCCAGTGTCAGGGATATTGCAGAGGGCTCTGCTAGTGTTTCCAGTGTCAGGGATATTGCAGAGGGCTCTGCTGGTGTTTCCAGTGTCAGGGATATTAGAGAGGGCTGTGCTGGTGTTTCCAGTGAAGGGGATGTTGCAGAGGGCTCTGCTGCTGTTTTCAGTGAAGTGGATATTACAGAGGTTTCTGCTGATGTTTCCAGTGTCTGGGATATTGCAGAGGGCTCTGCTGGTGTTTCCAGTGTCGGGGATATTGCAGAGGGTGCTGCTGGTGTTTCCAGTTTACGGGATATTGCAGAGGGTTGTGCTGGTGTTTTCACTGTAGGGGATATTGCAAAGGGGAAACTTTATTGCTGGAACAGCACAGCAGGTCAGGCAGCATCCAGGGAACAGGAGATTCGACGTTTCGGGCACAGGCCCTTCTTCAGGAATTGCAAAGGGCCCTGCAGGTGTTTCCAGTGTAAGGGATATTGCAGAGGGCTCTGCTGGTATTTCCAGTGTAGGGGATATTGCAGAGGGCTCTGCTGATGTTTCTAGCATAACCCTCTGCAATATCCCTGACAGTGGAGAGGGTTATGCTAGCGTTTCCAGTGTAGGGGACATTGCAGACGGCTCTGCTGGTGTTTCCAGTGAAGGGGATATTGCAGAGGGCTCTGCTGGTGTTTCCACTGTAGTGGATATTGCAAAGGGCTGTGCTGGTGTTTCCACTGTAGCGGATATTGCAAACGGCTGTGCTGCTTTTTCTAGTGAAGTGGATACTGCAGAGGACTCTGCTGGTGTTTCCAGTGTCAGGGATATTGCAGACAGCTGTGCTGGTGTTTCCAGTGTCAGGGATATTGCAGAGGGCTGTGCTGGTGTTTCCAGTATAGGGGATATTGCAGAGGGCTCTGCTGGTATTTCCAGTGTAGGGGA
>NW_025207529.1:1677-4096 GCF_004010195.1 Chiloscyllium plagiosum | reverse complement strand
GGGGATGTTGCAGAGGGCTGTGCTGGTGTTTTCAGTGAAGTGGATATTGCAGAGGGCTCTGCTGGTGTTTCCACTGTAGCGGATATTGCAAAGGGCTGTGCTACTTTTTCTAGTGAAGTGGATATTGCAGAGAGCTCTGCTGGTGTTTCCAGTGTAGGGGATATTGCAGAGGGCTGTGCTGGTGTTTCCAGTGTCGGGGATTTTGCACATGGCTCTGCTGGTGTTTCCAGTGTCGGGGATATTGCAAAGGGCTGTGCTGGTGTTTCCAGTGTCAGGGATATTAGAGAGGGCTGTGCTGGTGTTTCCAGTGAAGGGGATGTTGCAGAGGGCTCTGCTGGTGTTTTCAGTGAAGTGGATATTACAGAGGGCTCTGCTGGTGTTTCCACTGTAGCGGATATTGCAAAGGGCTGTGCTGCTTTTTCCAGTGAAGTGGATATTGCAGAGGGCTCTGCTGGTGTTTCCAGTGAAGGGGATATTGCAGAGGACTCTACTGGTGTTTCCAGTGTCGGGGATATTGCAGACGGCTGTGCTGGTATTTCCAGAGCAGGGGATATTGCAGAGGGCTTTGCTGGCACTTCCAGTGTCGGGTATATTGCAGATGGCTCTGCTGATGTTTCCAGTGTCAGGGATTTTGCAGATGGCTCTGCTGGTGTTTCCAGTGTAGTGGATATTGCAGAGGGCTCTGCTGGTGTTTTAAGTGGAGGGGATATTGCAAAGAGCCCTGCAGGTGTTTCCAGCATAGGAGATATTGCAAAGGGCTGTGTTGGTTTTTCCAGTGTAGGGGATATTGCAGAGGGTTCTGCTGATGTTTCCAGTGTCTGGGATATTGCAGAGAGCTGTGTTGGTGTTTCCAGTGTCGGGGATGTTGCAGAGGGATCTGCTGGCGTTTACAGTGTCGGGGATATTGCAGAGGGCTCTGCTGGTGTTTCCAGTGTAGGGTACATTGCAGAGGGCTCTGCTGGTGTTTCCAGTGAAGGGGATATTGCAGAGGGCTCTGCTGGTGCTTCCAGTGTCGGGGATATTGCCGAGGACTGTACTTCTGTTTCCAGTGTCGGGGAAATTGCAGAGCGCTGTGCTGGTGTTTCCAGTGTCGGGGATATTGCAGAGGGTTCGGCTGCTGTTTCCAGTGTAGGCGGTGGTGTAGAGGGCTCTCCTGGTGTTTCCAGTGTTGGGGATATTGCAGAGGGGTGTGCTGGTGTTTCCACTGTTGAGGGTGGTGCAGTGGGCTGTGCTGGTGTTTCCAGTGAAGGGGATGTTGCAGAGGGCTGTGCTGTTGTTTCCACTGTCAAGCGTGGTGCAGAGGGCTGTGCTGGTGTTTCCAGTATAGGGGATATTGCAGAGGGCTGTGCTGGGGTTTGCTATGTCGGGGATATTGCAGAGGGCTCTGCTGGTGTTTCCAGTGTAGGGGATTTTGCAAAGGGCTGTGCTGGTTTTTCCAGTGTAGGGGATATGGCAGAGGGCTGTGCTGGTTTTTCCACTGTAGGGGACATTGCAGAGGGCTCTGCTGGTGTTTCCAGTGTAGGGGATATTGCAGAAGGCTCTGCTGGTATTTCCAGAGTAGGGGATATTGCTGAGGGCTCTGCTGGTGTTTCCAGTGTAGGGGATATTGCAGAGAGCTCTGCTGGAATTTCCAGTGTCTGGGATATTGCAGAGAGCTCTGCTGTTTTTCGAGTGTCGCGGATATTGCAGAGGGCTGTGCTGGTGTTTACAGTGTAAGGGATATTGCAGAGGGTTCTGCTGATGTTTCCAGTTTCGGGGATATTGCAGAGGGCTCTGCTGGAGTTTCCAGTGTAGGGGATATTGCAGAGGGCTGTGCTGGTGTTTCCGGTGTCACGGATATTGTAAAGGGCTTTGCTGGTATTTCCAGTGTAGGGGATATTGCAGAGGGTTCTGCTGGTGTTTCCAGTGTAGGGGGCTGTACAGAGGGCTGTGCTGGTGTTTCCAGTATAGGGGATATTGCAGAGGGCTGTGCTGGTGTTTTCAGTATAGTGGATATTGCAGAAGGTTCTGCTGGTGTTTCCAGTGTAGGGGATATTGCAGAGGGCTGTGCTGGTGTTTCCAGTGCCGGGGATTTTGCACATGGCTCTGCTGGTGTTTCCAGAGTCGGGGATATTGCATGGGGCTGTGCAAGTTTTTCCAGGGGAGGGGATGTTGCAGAGGGTTCTGCTGGAGTTTCCAGTGTAGTGGATATGGCAGAGGGCTCTGCTGGTGTTTCCAGTGTAGGAGATATTGCAGAGGGCTGTGCTGGTGTTTCCAGTGTAGGGGATATTGCAGAGGGCTCTGCTGGTGATTCCAGTGTCGGGAATATTGAGGAGGGCTCTGCTAGTGTTTCCAGTGTCCGAGATATTGCAGAGGGCTCTGCTGGTGTTTCCAGTGTAGGGGATATTGCAGAGGGCTCTGCTGGTGTTTCCAGTGTAGG
>NW_025207529.1:0-1419 GCF_004010195.1 Chiloscyllium plagiosum | reverse complement strand
GCTGCTGTTTCCAGTGTAGGCGGTGGTGTAGAGGGCTCTGCTGGTGTTTCCAGTGTAGTGGATATTGCAGAGCGCTCTGCTGGTGTTTTAAGTGGAGGGGATATTGCAAAGAGCCCTGCAGGTGTTTCCAGCATAGGAGATATTGCAAAGGGCTGTGTTGGTTTTTCCAGTGTAGGGGATATTGCAGAGGGTTCTGCTGATGTTTCCAGTGTCTGGGATATTGCAGAGAGCTGTGCTGGTGTTTCCAGTGTCGGGGATGTTGCAGAGGGCTCTGCTGGCGTTTACAGTGTCGGGGATATTGCACAGGGCTCTGCTGGTATTTCCAGTGTAGGGGACATTGCAGAGGGCTCTGCTGGTGTTTCCAGTGAAGGGGATATTGCAGATGGCTCTGCTGGTGCTTCCAGTGTCGGGGATATTGCAGAGGGTTCAGCTGCTGTTTCCAGTGTAGGCGGTGGTGTAGAGGGCTCTGCTGGTGTTTCCAGTGTTGGGGATATTGCAGAGGGGTGTGCTGGTGTTTCCACTGTTGAGGGTGGTGCAGTGGGCTGTGCTGGTGTTTCCAGTGAAGGGGATATTGCAGAGGGCTGTGCTGGGGTTTGCTATGTCGGGGATATTGCAGAGGGCTCTGCTGGTGTTTCCAGTGTTGGGGATATTGCAAAGGGCTCTGCTGGTGTTTCCACTGTAGGGGATATTGCAGAGGGCTCTGCTGGTGTTTCCGGTGTCACGGATATTGCAAAGGGCTTTGCTGGTATTTCCAGTGTAGGGGACATTGCAGAGGGCTATGCTGTTTTTCGAGTGTCACGGATATTGCAGAGGGTTATGCTGGTGTTTCCAGATTACAGGATATTGCAGAGTGTTGTGCTGGTGTTTCCAGAGAAGGGGATATTGCAGAGGGCTCTGTTGGTGTTTCCAATGTAGGCAGTAGTGCAGAGGGCTCTGCTGGTATTTCCAGTGTAGGGGATATTTAAAACGGCTCTGCTGGTGTTTCCATTGTCGGGGATATTGCAGAGGGTTCTGCTGGTGTTTCCAGTGTAGGGGGCTGTACAGAGGGCTTTGCTGGTGTTTCCAGTATAGGGGATATTGCAGAGGGCTGTGCTGGTGTTTTCAGTATAGTGGATATTGCAGAAGGTTCTGCTGGTTTTTCCAGTGTAGGGGGCTGTACAGAGGACTCTACGGCTGTTTCCAGTGTAGGGGATATTGCAGAGGGTTGTGCTGGTGTTTCCAGTGTACGGGATATTGCAGAGGGCTGTGTTTGTGTTTCCACATGTCGGGGATATTGCAGAGGGCTCTGCTGATGTTTCCAGTGCTGGGGATTTTGCACATGGCTCTGCTGGTGTTTCCAGTGTCGGGGATATTGCAAAGGGCTGTGCAGGTGTTTCCAGGGTAGGGGATATTGCAGAGGGCTCTGCTGGTGTTTCTAGC
>NW_025207528.1:0-13016 GCF_004010195.1 Chiloscyllium plagiosum | reverse complement strand
CTCAAGTTCAATTATTTTGCAATGGACACGTGGTTAGAAGGGACTTGAAACATATATCCAGAATTAACAAAGTCGCAAACAATGATTTATTCAGGAGTTGCACTGTGTCTGAGGAGGAGACTGGGACGACTTAATGTTTGTTCTGGACAGGATTGGTATATGGGGCGGATATGGAGATGTAAACTTTGCAGGAGAAAATGAATCAAGGAGGTTGAGAACAGTGTGTTTCATCCTCGCAAATTGGGGAGGTATTTGTAAATAATAATTTGCTTGTTATTATTTGTAAGGAATGGAATCTTTGATTGGAACTGAAAAAGTTGATTTCCACCTTTCCAAAACTTACATATCATTAGTATCAATGCAGTTCAATCGACAAACTGAGTGACTTACCAAGAACACCAAGTATAGCAAGAATAGGATAATAACCAGCTTGAATAACCAGCAATACATCTTCAATCCGATATGCTAATTATATCCAAGGCTGGGAAAGCCAATAAATACCATTGGATAAACTCATGCCCTTTGTGGGAACATTATAGTTTAATGTTTTCATAGACTGATCTCTCTTTCACCTCTCTCTGGAGCTGCGGATCCCTGTTACTGGTGTGGGTGATGCTCCCGCTCATACTATGGGATAAAACACTGAAAGCATTCCCTTATTGACAGAAGAGAGAAACTCTCTAGGCACGCTTAGGATCCATGGAGACTGACATAATCACAATCGCTGAACAAATTGCTCCAGTGAACCGATTTGAATTCAATACTGTTTTATTAAAGTTCAAAATAACTTTTTTTGCAAGGTTGGGAAATCGAAGACTGGAGGACATCCGTTAATGTTTGGAGAGGACAAAAAAATAAAAAAAGAACCTGGGGGTCAACGTTTTTACACACAGAGTGTGGTACGCATATGGACTGAGCTGCCAGAGGAAGTGGTTCAAATGGGTACAATAGCATTTGACACTAGACACTAACGGAGCTGCATGTGCCTCCGTTTCCTATTCCTACCTGTTTAGATGTTGCTGACATGAAGGAAATATCATTGATACGAAGTCACTTGTAAAGAAGTCTAGTATTTCCTCATTTTCTGTTCCAACTTGGCTTAGATTTCAGAGCGAAAATATAAGAGTGTGAGTCAAGCAGTTCATCTGAGGAAGTAGATCTTTTCATTCCTGTTGCTGACCGAATAAAATGGCAAATGTGCCCTGTGTTGAAAAACTCGAAAATGTGAATTTGTGCAAATCATGATTAAGGATTTCTGGTTTTGGTTCACAAAGGTTGAGAAACGGCAGACATCCTACAAGTCAGGCATTTCTACTCTAGATTTGAATTCAGTTGACAGAGACCATACATCGGTATCCAGTGTTTACTGTGACATCAGCAATTGAGAGTTCCCCTTCACACTGAACTAGACCACCTTCGCATGTAAAGGAAATGCAGTATGACTGGTACAGAAAGGATCAATTCCCGTTAATTGGCCTTACACAGCACAGCCATCGGAGGTGTATAATTCGACTTATATTTAGGAACAAGGAGGACAGAAACTTAGAAGAGAAAGTGGTGCATGAAAAGCACAGCAAGTCGGAGCAGCAGGAGAATTGACGATTCTGGCTTAAGCCCTTCATCATTGCCAATACTCTTTCCACGGGGAGAAGGCAACATAATAAAGTTTCACACAGTAATTAATCCGGAATAATTACATTCCTTTTCACCAAGGCAACAGATATGGACGAGCAAATTCAACCACAGTTGTGCTAATGTGAACATCAAACACTGATGCTCTGTTCACGTCAATCCAAAAGGCTACCACCTGCAACAATGGAACAAGAATGATGCTGCCTCGTTTTGAACGGGGATGTCCGTATCTTATGTGAATTTCGGTTGGGAAAATTTCCTCTGGAGCACCGAGTCGACAGGAAGCATGCAACTTCCCACTTAAACAGGATAGCCACAAGTACTGCAGACACCAGCGCATATTCAGGACCGCTGCAGAGACAAATTTGAAAAAAGAGGTTCATGCAGCAATTCGTAGGAATCGTATTCCTTTTCGCCATTAAAGTATTGTTGGGCGACTAAATTCAAAACGAGGTTTGCTGAAGAGACTGCAATCAATCCCCATCCATCACAATCTGGAAGCCTGTCGCCCATAAGGAAGGAACAGCAATGTTTCTGCCCGTCTCTGAACACGGCCACTTTCGCAGAAGCTGATACTTCTTCTCGACAGAAAGTATCAGGGCTCGCCAACTGCTCTCTTAAAAGTACTTACCGTCCGTGGTGGAAAATTTCGTGCGTATTCAGAACAAGGAAGAATAGATATCGAATAAAACCATAGACAACAATTAATTGGACTTGTATTCGCTTTCACCACAGCGGAGGAATGGGCTGGGCCATTCAATGGAAAGTTTACTAGCAAGATCAGCAAGCAATAAGATTCACCCATGTTCAGAAACAAGCCTACCATTTTTTTGTACTCGACAACTGGAAACAGGGATACTTCAGTTTGGAGGAGAACGTGATAACCGCTCCCCCACAGAAACACAGCGGGGCCAGTGACCGATTTAACTGCCCCCGCCCACCCACCACTACCCAAGCGGTAATTGCTTTTCTCATGAGTGATCGTGTTTGCCACGCTGGCATTACACCAAACTCGGTCACACACAGAGACATTGCAACAAGCTGCCAATACATATGGAGGGGGCCGGGTTCAGACCCACGTTGGAAACCACACTGGATCCTAAAAGCAGATAGAGTAAGCATTGCAGGGAGAATACTGTACATTGGTTTTGAGACTCACATCTGCCATCATCACATGGTGGAACAGACGACTTGGACTGAAAGGCCTATGCGGCCTCCTCTACCTTCTGGTCTCTGGCTATCAGGTACGAAGGAGACAGAAACAGAGTAATTTATTCAGTTCGAGGACCTCAAGTCAGAGCTGCTAAACATGTTGAGATGGGATACGTCTGTAACAAATATTGAGACTGTCAAAATGGCCATAGAGTAAATAACAAAAGAGAAGCTAAGGATAAATTTGGAAGTCAGGAGATTTTCAATAGAAAGGGAGGGGGCAGAAAGGCAGAGGGAGATGGACATGAAAAAAGATGCAGACAGACCTGCTGATATTTTAAGGCAAATTCAATGTTTGTCACAGAAACAGAAAATTGGAGAGTTATCCTCGACCAATCAGCTCTTCCTGCTCTTGGAATGTTTGACTGACTCGCTCCCACAGATCACTTTCGTCCAGCACTGAATACTCACAACACTGCTCAACCCCACTCCCATACCATTTACCAAGAATAAGCTGTTTGTTGCGTCAACCCGCATAGGCACACAAGAAGATCATTTTCCATGTGAGTTGCGAAACATTCACTGAAAGTTCCCTATGTTTTCCATCAGAACATTCTGAATCAGTTAATTTCATTTCAGCATCATTTGAAATGGAGCTATCACTGACATTCCCCACAGCAAGTGGCCATTTTAATGCACGGTGGAGTGGAACCTACACCTTTGAAAGGGACATCATGCATCGTACATTTACCTACACTGATCGACTTGTCTTGGCAACTCGCAGTGAATTGAAGAGACTTTTCCCTCAGAAACGGACGTGTCAACGAAAGAATGAGAGTGCCCACAGTGAAAGTTGAATGCAGAGCTGGGATCAAGTACGAAAATGAAAGCACCCATTGTGCAACGACCCAGAGATCAACAGACGCAAACACTCAAGTTCAAACCGCCAGAGCACGCGTAGCCCTTTCGTATACAAGTGTGGACAGTAGTGGAGTTGTGATATCGACAGCAGTGAGGTTTAAACCCACAGCTCGATAGAGATTGGTGCTTAGATCCAGCGGCACAGACCGCTGGGCCACGCTACTCCACGAAAGAAGCCCATCAAATCTGTCATGACTAGTCTTTCAGCATCCTGATCCCCCACACCCCCTCCCCCCAGTAATGCATGTTGTTTGAAAGTGGGTTAGATCAATTATGTGGACGGTTGATTTATGAATCAGAGTAACACGAATACCACGCATTCAGTCCCCACACCAGCTAAGGTTGCCCTGAAAGTCTCAGCTTTTTATGCTTGCCCCTTGCTTGAAGTTCAGTGACTTTTAGGGTAAAGCACCGTCAGTCGTCTCTGTCTCACAAGTGAGGTAGTTGTCCCATTGTCTCTGGGGATCCGGCAACTTTAATTAGATAACTTTATTTGTGTAATGAAAAGAGAATAATTGGCAATTTAGCTGTCAGAAAGCTCTTGTGGGAGATTGAAGAATGCTATGATAGAACTTTTCATTAAGATAGAAATTGACAAAGTTGATTCTGAGTCGAGGGGATAAAATCTAAATAGATTAAATCACGATGGCAGAAGGAGGAAAAGGTTACAATAAATTGGGGAACATAACTTAACTGCATGACAAACATCTATCGAGCCTTCTCAAGTATTTTTAAATCTTCCTCCTTTCACATTAAAAGTTTATTCACTACTTTTGAAATCCGTCATCCAAGGTAAATTGAATCTGCCATTTACGTTATCTATACCGTTAACACTTTATAAACGACTCTAAGGTCACCGCTCAATCTCGTACACCCCACTGAAAACGAGTCTCAGACTTTCCAGCTGCTCCATCAAATACAAAATCTCCATTCCCAACAAAAACCTGACATATCTTTACTGCACCTTCCCCAGCTTAATAATATTCTTCCTCAAGAATACGACTCCTGGCAATGCCTCAGCAACGCCCTGTGCAACCACAAGATGACGTTCCAACTCCTATTCTCAACGGACTGAGCATCATAAACATCTCCTTTACCACCCAATCTACATTTCATGCAAACTTCAAATAATTATGCGCCTGAACCCCTTGGTATTCTATTGGACAACATCACCCAAATGCATACTATTAATTGTCTAAGTATTGATCATCGCATTTATCCGAATTAAACACAGCCTGCTGATCTTTCGTCGAGTCACATATTGATCTTTGTAATCTCAGACAACTTTCGTCACAGTCGACTCTGCCACAAATTTTGCTGGCATCTACGAAATTATTTCCCACGCTTGGCATATTTTCATTTAAATAACTTATATAAAATGGACGAGCAGAAGTGGACCCAGCACCGATCCCTGTCATTAACTGTTGCGAACAATCCTCCATTCTGAAAAAGAATCAACCGTCACATTCCGTGTCTGTCTCATGCTATCAGATCAATTTTATATCCAACCGGAAAGCTCACCCTGATTCACATGTGACATAACTGGAAGCATACATCTACCATGTGGAGCCTTGCAAAAGGAATTACCAATGTCCAAGTGAAAAATGTCTTACGGCTCTGCCCTCATAAATCTTCTCAGTTATTTTCTCATAAATACAATCATGTTTGTGAGACTCAATTTCCCTCACCCAAAACCATGCTGAACATATTTTTTTAAAACTCAGAATGCGAAAAAGTCCTGTCTTTTAGAATCACTTCCGATAACTTACGCACCACCAAAGCTAGACTCACAGTCCTGTAGTTCACGGGTTTCTATGTGCAACCTTTCTTTAATAAATGCACAACATTGAGTAATCCTCGGGTATTTGGCACTTCACCTGTGGTTATAGATGATAAATTATTTCTGAACAGGGCCCCATATTTTGCTCACAGCCTCCCACGAAGTCCTGGGATACACTAAGTCTGATTCCAGACAAATATCCAAATGTTTATTTTCAAATAAATCCAGCTTTTCCTTTTTAGAATTGTGAATTGTTTTAAAACATCAATTTGAGTTCTCTAAACATCGAAAGTAAAAACTGCCAGACAGTCATTTTGTATATCTTTCTTCTACTGCGATTCGACACAAAGATAAGTATTTACACCATCAAAAGGCGCTACTTATTATTTTGCTTGTAATGCCCTTGTAGAATCTCTTTTTATTATCGTGATTGAGCAAAATTATCTCACCTCAACTCTCAAATAACCTATATGTCAACATTAAGAGAATACTGAACTAAATCTCACAAATGTTTCAGAATTTCCGATTTTGGAAACCTTTTCCCTTTCAGAAAATATGCTATGCCTCTACTCTTCTGCCCAATACGTCTGACCACGCACTGTTTCATAGAGTATTCCACATGCCAAATTTTTAATCACTCTTCGCGATTGTCCAGGTCATTCTGCAGCCTTCCCCCTTTTAAATACGAATTATCCGTCCCCGTATCATTGTCTCATCTGAAAACGTAATAATAACGCCCTTTATTCCTTTAACCAGATCATTCATGCATAACTTCAACAGTTATAGTTTCAACACAAACACCTGATGAACTCTACGAGTCACCGCCTGTCATCCTGAAAGAACTCTGCTAGCCCAACTCCATGTTTTCTGCCAGTCAGCCACTCCTCAGTCCATGCCAGTACCTTGCCACTAACACAATGTATTCTTATTTAACACCTTCCCAAAATGCACATTGTGAAATGCCTTTTGGAAATACAAACAACTTACATCCAGTGGCGCTGCTTTGTTTCACTTGCTCTTCGACTCCTCAAAGAATTCTACCAGATTTTATGAAGCACTGCCGTCTCTTCATTTACTCTGTGAACACATCCTTACAACGACATGCCACGTTGAGTTTAACATGTGACTATGTTAATGGGATATTAGTTCCAGAGAACTTGAATAGCACTTCGCACAGACGAGACACTTGCAATGTTTATCATCAATGTGAACACGTTGATGACAAAACAGTCCCCAGTAAATTATACCGTGATTCCCATAGTAAGAGCCTTGAGAAAATCTCTCCTCAGTGTGAACACAGTGATGGGACTTCTGTTTCACAGAATGTCTAAAGGACTTCCCACTGACTTAGCATTTGAAAGGTCTCTTCTCAGCGTGCACTCCGCGTATTCGAATGGTCTGTGTCAGTGTGAACGAGCTGCTGATGCGGTATGTGAGATGACTGAGTGGATCACTTCCCACACACTGGACAGTTGTTCCTCCATCACTGAGGTTCCAGCTCATTTGCGAAAATGAATCTTTCCCCACAATCCCTCCAGTTGCACAGTTTCCTCCCGAGAGTAACTGCATTTGTGGTTTGTGGCTTTGATGATTGGCTAAAGCTTTGCCCAAACACACAACACGCATACGGTTTCTATCCCACTGTAAATTAGATGTTTTCTTACATGTTCAATATCTGATCACGTATCATTTTTGATGAAATTGACAACCCGATCATATCATGTTTTGTAAGTCTTTCCCTTCTAACATCCGTGAAATTAATGTCAAACAAAAGAACAAGAGACTGAGAGATAATGTCTCTCAAGGCTCTGTCTTCTATGTGAATGTAGCGACTGAAAGAGAGGGAATACAAACACCCAAAACCTGACCAGAGCGTCGTCAGTATCTTCCAAAAACTCCGTCCCCACCACCGAGAAACAGCAGCGCAGCAGATTGATGTGAACACCATCACTTTTAGTTTGATTCGGTCAGGTGAGATTCCCTGAAGTGTGGAAGCACGCACTTCAGCACAACAATTTCAGACCCACCCTCCAAAGAATAACCCACCAAGGCCCATTTGCATCTGATTTATGCAGATTAAACCATGGGCAATTTACCAGATTGCACATTTCTGCACTGTGGGAGCAAACCGGAGCACCTGGAGAAAAGCCACACAGACAGGGAGAAAATTTGCAAACTCCTCACAGACAGACACTCGAGGCTGGAATCGCATCCGGGCTTCGACAGCTGTGAGGTATCAGCATTAACCACTGAGCAACCGTGCCGCTTAGTGATCTGCAGATTTCTCTCCAGTTTGCACACCATCCGGACTTGTCAGACGTCCACACCTGGTCGAGTAAAAAACTCCTCAACAAAACTACCTTGGAGTGCAGGCTCATAGCGCCTTGAAAGTGGAGTCGCAGGTAGATAAGATAGTGAAGAAGGCATTTGGTACACTTTCCTTTATTGAACACAGTATTGAGTACAGGAGTTAGGAGGTTATGTTGCGGCTGTACAGGACATTGCTTAGGCCTCTGTTGAAATATTGCGTGCAATTAGTGTCTCCTTCCTATCGGAAAGATGTTGTGAAATTTGACAGGATTCAGAAAAGATATATAAGGATGTTGCCAGGGTTGGAGGATTGAGGTATGGGGCAGTTTTTCCTGGAGCGTCGGAGGCTGAGGGATGACCTTAAAAAGGTTTACAAAATTATGAGGGGCATGGATAGGATAAACCGACAAAGTCTTCTCCCTGGGATCGGGCAGTCCAGAACTAGAGGGCATAGGTTTAGGGTGAGAGGGAAAAATATAACAGAGATATAAGGGGCAACTTTATCATGCAGAGGGTGGTACGTGAATGGAGTGACGTGCCAGAGGATGTGGTGGAGGCTGGTACAATTGCAACATTTACGAGACATTTGCAAGATTAATTGAAAAGGAAGGGTTTGGAGGGCTACGGACCGGGTGCTGGCAGGTAGGACTAGATTGGGTTGGGATATCTCTTCGGCGTGGACAGATGGACCGAAGTGTCTGTTTTCATGCTGTACATCTCGATGAAACTATGACTCTCTGGCAAAATTGTGGCCTTTCTTCAGACTCCAACACAAACGCAAATGCCTAGACGTTGTATCCAGCCCTCTCCCTGGCAAATATCTGAGTGTGAAAAACACGCGTCATAACCATGGTGAAATACTGCACCCAGAAATGAGTTTTCAACCACATATCACCATTGCCCCCAAGACTGCCCACCTAAGTTACACAACCCGAATCCACCTATGTTCTGTTCATCTGCTGCTGAAACTCTCATGAATTCTTTTGTTCTCCGTGGACCTAACCTCTAATACACTGAGAGCCGTCCTCTCACATTCCCTCTCGGCACTTGTCTGATTTTCGCTGCCTCTATTAATACATTTACATGAGTTCTGTTTAATGTTTCATTGTTCCTTCCATTTCCTGCATCTGAATGAGGTTTCAACCAATGTCCATTCTCATTTTTACCAGCTTTATCTGTTCACTAGAAGTCCAACAATGGTGTAAGGGAATGTTATTCACTCATCCAAAACTTACACATTATCCGAAACTCTGCTCCTCTGTCAGGATGCACATCACTTCCGGTTTACCCACCAACTCGTATTCGAACAGATGCATTTTAACTTCACTTCCTTCTATTCAAATCTCTTAGTCATTTGCTCTCGACCCAGACCTGTAATATCCTCGGGCTTCCAGCCTTCTCAAGTGCAATGAGGCCAGGTCAATAGTTGCTAACACAACCGGCGATTCGCACATTCCGATATTGATTTCTTTTTACAAATGCTCTTTCATTTGTCTGCGTTACATGTAATTCTAACTTCCTGAGAATTGTCGGTTTTAACTGTTACACATTTGGTGCCTTAAACCTTCGGCTATGAAGGCCATGAATTGTGACACATGTTCACGAACCTTCCCTCTGACTCAAACACAGATTTGCACTGTAAAATGTGCTTTGAAAACTACATATTTGGCCAGACAATATTTTGCAAACACTCTATTATCTCATAATTTGATTGGTGCGGAAATTTGTTTTATAGAATCATAATAATGTCATTTAATTTTTATTGATTTGGACACAAATCGCAGGCCCTTCTCCATTTCTTGGTGAATAACTACTGACATTATGGCTACTACGTTCAGCTGTAAAAAAAAATACTAATCTTGAGAGTCAATGGATTGAATAATAAAATATCTAAGACAGTTGAACGCATTCTCGGAGATAATGGAAGAAAGATCTTGACAGAGAGTTGATCAAGGACAGCAGAGATGAAACGGAGCAATAGATGGATATTGATTCAGATTCACATTAGATGCATCACATCAGCCAAAGCGCCATGTAATGCTTTCACACACAGCAGAGCACAGCACTAGAAGCTGAACTCCGTCGATTACTCAGCAGGTCTGGTTGCATCTGTGAAGAAAATTCGGAGTCAACATTTTGCTTCCATAGTTCAGCGAAACGGAAACATTGACGCTGATTTCTCTTTATAAATACTTACAGACCTGCTGTGTCTTTACCACATCTTGTGGTTTTATTTCCAATTTGCCTCATTGGCTCTTTATTTGATTTTTATTTGGTGCTAATCTTTGAATCGCTGTGCTGGGTTATGAGCCACCATTGTAGAAACTCAATTTATAGTTATTATAAATACAACGAATTTTTCTATTTATCCACGACGTGCATAATTAACCTATATAATGCATGTAATAGGGAATAAAATGTCCATTGTGTTCTCCAGGGCTATAATATCACAAATTCTGACAGTGAGCCTCACATTTAACGATAAAGTCACCATTTTATATCTGGACCAGCAAAGTAAACAACTGCTGGTTGTTTACTTTGAGGGACAGTATACGACAGATGAGCAGAGGGAATGTAACGGCGAGTCATTCGTAGTAGCCTGGCGAATTTAATCCAAAACTGATGGCATCATTAGGAAAAATGGAAAAATGCTCCGAGAAAGAGTTTGATTTTCAGAAATATCTTCAAGGAGGAAAATTTAGCGTTCATGTTCCAACAAACAGCACAGTTTCCTGTCAGTGATTAAGTGAATTCTGTTCGTCCCATGGAATCCCTCAAGTCATGGAATACCTATTCAGATGAGCAAAACAACGTTAGAACACACAAGGCCAAGTGCTGAAATCTGTGTTTAGAAGTGTGATTTTAAATGACAGGTACTGATATAATGCGACAAAGAGATTGTCCGATTGCTCATAAAACTCAGTGATTCGTCATCAATTTGCATTTGAACAAGAGGACAATAACAGTGTCAAGAAGTTGCAAGCATTGCACGAGCCTTCACTGGTCCTCCAGTTGTTAGGAATGAGCACTCTCACTGCTATTTTCTGGTTTCAATTCCGAGTTAGTGAATGAGAATCAATTGTTCCTGTACAAAATCTGAAAAATAAACATGAATTCCTGCAATTAAAGACGGTAAAGGGAAAGCTCTGCCGGAGTCAGTGAGAGTTTCACAACATAGATGAACGCCAATGGTGGAAAGGCTGGTATCCATTGCCTTGCCCTGCACTTACACAGTACTACAACAAACAAAACAAACTTTTTATTGAAACATCCAAGTTTGTTGAAGATTTAAAACTTCTTGAATGCAGAAAAGTTGGTTCACTTGTAGGGCAGCCAACTACTAGAGTGTTTAAATCAGAATGGTTGTTGCACATTTCAGACAGAGATGAGAAAGAATTCAGGAGAAAATTCCTGCAGATGCTGCAATCCGTATTGAAAACAATAAATGCCGGAAATCACAACGGGGTAGCCAGAATACACGGAGAGAAAGCAAGTTCATGTTTTTAGTCCAGATGACGCTTCATCACATGTGAAGTATGATGTCAAGTGTGATGTGAAGTGCGGAGGATGCAGTGTTTATGCAATCGTGAGGAACAGGTTGGTCTGTTGCGAGCGAAATGATGTAAATTATACAGATTAAGTGACTGGAATGTGAGAAGCACCGCATAATAGTGTGACTCTGAAAGCACTTCCCCGCCTTCCCTTGCTTATCTTAACCTGTTGCATTATCTATCCCATGTCCTCTCGTTCCTCCACCTACTGGAGTGGGACTCCCTGTTCTTTCTAATCTGGCAGATGGACACCCGATTACTGTACCATCCTCACTTTCCGTGGAATTCTGTTCAGCATGGGCTGTAGGGTCTGGCTCATTACGTATATTCAAGGCTGAGAGCGTCACATTTTTACTCAGTAAAGTTCTGAAGGGTTATGAAGAAATGCATGAATGCGCATTTCAGTATTATCAGATCCGATATGAGTTTGCTAAATCGCGGAACAGACTTGGGCTGAATGTTCTCTTTCTGCCTCTAAAATTAGTCGTGTAAAAATATGAATCTGCAAAACTGACTTCGTTAAATTTTGCCAAGTTAAACCGAGGTGAGGTGTACAAAAGACGTGAAACAAAGTACAGCCATTTTTGGGTGATTGATCCGTGTGATCAGTGTAACAGGGTAAGCAGGATAACCAGTCTTCAGCATCCACACTGAGCATGGCTCCACGAGGTCCACGTTCACCTCTCACAAACGACCACTGACCATCCCTTATTCTGCCATCCCATCTGTTCATGCTTTAAGCCGAGTGCACGTGTCAATAGCAGCCGACATTGCTGTTGAAGGATTGTCACATGCAGGGAGGTGATCCTGATGGGTCCACAGCATAAATCGTCTTCGAAAGATCAGGGGGGTATTTTCTATTGATTATTATAAATGCGAACTATTAATAGACCGTAGCAGTGAAAGCACTGAATCCTAAAGAACGGATTATCCGGCAATACCATCTTGTTTACTATCTAAATTAGCATTACATTCTCCCGTTTTTTTCGTTCGATTCCTTCGACACTGTTTTGGCTTTATTACATTTGCTTGGTCTATGACACATAGGCTATCGATCCATGTATTACCTTGCAGTTTATCACGCTTGAGATCATCTCTCTCACATAGGAATGCACTGGTTCTGTAGCTCAGTGGTTAGAACACTGGCCTTGTAAACTCAAAATTCTCTTGAAGTACCCCATTCCTTCTTGTCTTCACAAGAAATTGTGAAAGCTCATTCTGAAGGACAGGAAGCAGCTGACGTAACAAATGTACCTACTTCACATGATGAGAGAGTTCAGTCAGTATAAACGACAGAGTGACAGAAATCTCCAGTGAATAACAAAAGCTAAAAACTGTGTCAGTAAGAAACGATGCAAGGATCCCAGCAGTCATCCCCGGTGGCACAGCAGCCTGATTTACTTTCCCGCTCCGAAAACACAGGCTTCATTGTTCCTGACATGCCATAGACAGACAAAAACATTACTAAACAGAGGGCGGTTGAATTGGGAAATCACTGGAATGGATCGCAGAGGCAGAAATACATGTAACCTTCAGAAGTATTCAGATGTGAATTTGTGATGCTCAGGCATACAGGCCAGGTGTTGGAAAATGCGACAAGGATTGTTTTAAGGGGCTTGAAGGCTGTCGACCAATCCGGGCATCGCACTCCGACATTCATCACTGGTGGT
>NW_025207527.1:1518-13016 GCF_004010195.1 Chiloscyllium plagiosum | reverse complement strand
TGTAGCTTCTGGATGAAGAAACGTGAGCACGTCACATCCTCCTCCGCACTGGGAGATTATCTTGCTGGCTTTTGAGGTACGAGTGAGGTTGACAGGCTCTTCACCTTCTGGAGATTGTCGGTGATATCGATCCCCATCGTCTTTAACAGGAGCACCATCTGCACGCTTTTCTGGAGTTTGCACAGTCTCCCAACGTTTCAAAATCTTTGTGGATAAAGAACCTCTTGCTGTTCCCTTTGACCGTTTCCCACAGGTCTAATATAACCTCAAAGGCAGTGTTCACTGGTCTCCAACCTGTGAAATTCATTTTTCTCAACGTTTTGTGGGTTTATCATTTTTACATTCAGATTCCACGTTCCCTTCATGTAGGTGGCAGTGGTCAGAGAAGAACGTGAGTTTGAAGTGGATGGATCTGAACGAGAACATAGGCGAAAGTGAGGACTGCAGATTCTGGAAAAGCGCAGCAGGACAGGCAGCATTCGAGGAACTGGAAAATCGACGATTCGGCAACAGCTCTTCATCAGGAAATAGTTCAGGGCAGAAGAGAACACGTGGGGGTTGCAGTGAGAGAGACACTCACTGAGATCTTTGTAGAGAGAGAAGGAGAACTTGTTCAAGTCAGGCACCCTTGCAAGAGGAGTCGCAGTACTGTAAAAATCAGCTCGGCGAAAGTGAGGACAGCAGATGCTGGAGAGCAGAGTCGAGTTTAGAGTGGTGCTGGGAAAGCACAGCAGGTCAGGAATCCTGATGAAGAGCTCCTGTCCGAAACGTTGATTTTCCTGCTCCTGCCTGACCTGCTGGATTTTTAAGCGCCACTCTAATCTTTACCCTGCCGGATAAAAACAGGACATCTATCCTTGAGCTGATACATTTGGCTGGCCAAGACCAGGTGTATCAAGTCTGTGCTCCATCGGCAGCGAGCGGCGGAAGATATCATACAGCTTTAACCTTTTGCATCAGGAATCTGGACGTAGTGTCTGCTTTGTTGTCAGCATCTCCCATCTGCATCAATGATGCAGCTGAAGTCTCTGCCCAGAATGACTGGCCTTGGCATCGCCAGCAGCAGTGGGAGCTGCTACAGGACATCCAGCTGCTCACTCTTTACCATCGGGGCGTACACATCAATTAGTCTCAGGGGAGCATTCCTATATGTAGCCTCTGCGACAAGGAGGAGCCCCATTACCACCGCCTCCATAACCTTGGAGATGGTGAAGTTGCCTCCTCACAGCAGAATACACGGGCCAAAGAACAGTATTGTATCTCCCCGACCAGACTGAAGGCCTGTTGACCATATCCTGGAGCTAGTGGGGTGGCGAATCCTACACTCATGCAGAAAGTGGAGACCTGCCTTCAAGTTGACCAGGTGAAACCGACAATTTCAAACCCCATTAAGGGAGTATATAGAAATACCAAGAGAACCAAACTCTGTTCACCCGCGGTCTGGTCACCAGGGCAATCACTGCATCCCAGTGATGTGTGGGCGACCGTCCAGACACTCTCTGCACTGAATCAGCTGTCTCCCGGGGTGGTGCTCTGGTCACTGGAGAGCTCCCTGTCTTCCCTTGGTGTGTGGGCAAATGTTGAAGCCTGTCTTCACTGAGGTCGGTGTCTCTCGGTTGGTGCTCTGGTCACGTGGGCACTCCTATGTTCCCGTGGTATGGGGGTGAACGTTCCGAAGGTCTCCACACTGAGGTAGCTGTCTCCCGATGGGTGGCGTGCTCTGGTCACCGGGGGATTCCTTATATTCCCGTGATGTGGTCTTTCTCATCAAAATGTAGATGTTTTAACAATTTAAACATCACTGCCTTCTCTCTTCATCTCCATCCTGTTAACTTGACTTACCTGACCGAGCCACAACTTCTGACGTTCAAATTCTTTCTCCTTTTCTCTTGCTTGTCTCTTTCTTCCTCTCTCCCTTTCTTCTCTCTCTCTTTGCTCAGCTAAATGCTTACATCTCTTTCGTTTTCCTTTCTCCCTCTTTCTTTTCTACCTCGTTTTCTTTCTGTCTCCCTTTCCTTTTCTGCTTTCTCTCTTTGCCTATGTTTAAACTTCATTTTCCGGAAAGGTAATTTAAGTTTTTCGAAGTCTACTGCACTTGTCTGTTTCTTTGACGACCCTAAGTGTTTGAGTAACGCCATTGAAATTTCAGCTTTACTTCTGTCCGTGGTGAAACCAATTTCTATCCTCATTGCTAACTCAAAACGTTTGGTCTCTTTCTGTCCTCCTAAAGTTTGGGAACCTTCTTCAAAGCCCAGAAAATCTTCAGCAATCCTCAGAGCTATTTTTCTCACTTTTAATTTAAACAAACACAAGTCACCGAAATTAATCAATTTAGCACCGTAATCGACTTCTGTTTAAATCTGCTGGGATTTTTTCTCCCCCAAATCTGCCCAAATCTCAGACGGGATCTGCCTAAAGAGTCCAAATCGTGGACAAGCACCCAAACTGTTACAGCACAGTGGTGAACCCCTCTGCTCATTAAATCACACACCCAGAAAAGTTCACCCCGCCTCGTCACCTGATGAAATATGAGTAACAATGAACTCACTTCCACGACTTAAAGATAAAAAATATCAATTTATTCTTTTGTGCTGAAAGTGAACATTAACAACAACGATTTACAATTCTAAACCTCCATTCTCTTAAAAGCTTGTTGTCTGACTCTCACTTTTTCACAATATACTGGTCCACAAAAACAAATCCTGTTAAAATTACATCAACCTACCTTTCATAACCAGACAGCGGTTGTCATCGTCAGTGCCTGTATTCTTTCAGCTGCAGATCGCCCTGAGTAGCCTTCTGTCTTTTGCTGCAAAGATGTTTCATATGAAAAAGGTGCACTTGGAAGAGAGTATTTGGGACAGCAGTTTTTCTCTAGATGGCAGTTTACCGCTTTCTCTCTGGCTTTCACAATGCCTTTTTTTTATATTCCCAAAAGATTAGGTCATCTTATTGGTTCAATATTGCCAAAACATTAAAATTCAAATACAGTTGTATTTTAGTATTGTGGGACATAATTTAAACTGATTGGTGAAATTCAAACTGTCATGAACGTAGCCGGCAAATGTTACATATTTTCAATTTTCCAGAAAACTCTGAGATTGCTCGTCTGCCACATGACAGTTGGCTGCAAGCTCTCACTGCCAAAACAGCCTTCACTCTCTCTTTAAGGTAAAATACATGCGTTCAACTTGAAAACAAATAGGGAAAAAGAAAAACAAACATACTGGGGAGTAAAGAGTCCATGTCCATTTAAGTGCAGCATCAATTAATCAGATCGATATCTGGACAGCAAAGGTTCAATGATGAGGGAGTGAAATGTTCCAAACACAGGGTTGAAATCCTCAAATTTAGAAAGGTCTGAGATGCGTAAAGTTTTCAACAGATCTGTATTGATTGGAGCTTCTGTAACGGTTGAGGGCATTTTTTAGTCATTTATTTTACTTCTTTCAATCATTACCTTAATTGGACAAGTTATATTTGAAGCAGTATGCATGCAAGGTGAGGAATTCTATTGCGATGTCGGATTTATTAAAATCAAAAATGTGTCGTCTCCATTAGCCAACCATCATCCCGTCACAGAACAGTCTTTGACAACCAGGGAAGCCAAATCCTGGTGTTGAGGAGAACATTTCTCAATAACTGGAATTTTATTTCTAAATGGACCAAGGCAAGTGCAGGATGACACTGAAATAAAAGGAGATTTCAAAGTTGGTTAGATGGTGCTGGGATGCCAGTGCTATTAAGTAGGTTGGCACAGTGGCGCAGTTGTCAGACCTGTCACCTCATAAGGCTAGCGAGTGGGTCTGGGTGGGATACCCTTTGCAGGGTCGGTGTGGACTCGATGGGCCCATTGATCTGCTTCCACATTGTAAGGATTCTATGATTTTAATCAACATGCATTTACCATGTTTGCCTTTGAATGTTTGAGATTTGTACCATGCAATAAACCGCAGTTCTAAAAATACTCTTTGACAACTGGGAGTTAACTCACTGCTGTGACCTGTTTGTTCAAATACTTGAATAAATGAATAAACCACATTATAATGTAACAGACTCCCAGGCGATGCCAGCAGATATAAATGAAAGGCTTCGAGATTACCTCATCTCGGTATTGAGTACAGACAGATTGCCTGCACAAACTGATTCAGGCAGAAAATGATGTTTTCAATTCGTCAGGTGCGGAGAATATTTTACCTGACCCTTCCAATTGTAACAATTCCTGGTAAGTGCCTGGCACCATTGAAGTTGTGTGAATCTGTGTGAGGAGGCTCTGCGGGTTCACTCTACCACTGGCTCTGAAACATGGGCATGCTGTGCCCAAATATCACACAGTGGTAGAGAATCAGTAATTTAGGCTCAGATTAAAGTCACACCATGGATACCCTATCAACGCAGATACCACAGGAATTGCTTGGGGAATGGTTCATTTCTTCTGGGAACCTTCCAGAGGTCTGCATCTCAATTGGTGCCTACGGAGAGTTTCGGTGGAATTAAGAAAGGGACTCACTTTAGAAAATATAAGCATTGGTATTTTTATGTCGAGAGAGCAAAATCAATTAGTTTGAGTTTGCTATTTCTGGAGTGAATAAGCAGTGGGCCCCTTCTCTGTGCATCTGAAGTTAATGGTTAACTTGGAGTTACTTTTCTAATCACAGATATTTGTTTTAAATATTGCGTTTGAGTTTTGGCTACAGGCTGATTGGCATTGTGCATGAGTGAACCTTTGTTAATGTTTGATGCTTGCAACCCAGCATGGTATTAATGGAGACTGAAAGATTTGTTTGAGAGTTCTGGAATTTGCGATTAAGGAAGAAACCATTAACTGAGAAAACGTTGCTTTCCCTTCATTCATTTTTGTCATTTATTTTAGTTCCTGTAAGACCCTGAAACTGAGTGGATGTATAGATACGTGCTCATGCGAAGTACAGGACTGTTTTAGTAAGTTGCATTGTCTTGTAGTGAAAATGATGTGTTCGTCCCAGACAGAAGTGTTGGACAGGAAAAAGCTCTGAAGAGATTGTTTAAAGCAATATATATTAGCACTTCAGTGTGTGGTAGCTCCCTGAAGGAATTTACTGCAGTTCCAGTTTAGAAGTGGCAGGCACAGGTCATTTTACAAAGTAAGAGATATAGTGATTCTGGTGAGAATATTACATGAGAGTTGTTTTCTTGGGAACGGCACTGCGAGTCATGTTTTGCTTAATATATAAAAGTTGCGTCCTTATATTTCATTTCTGGATTGTGTTGAGGTTAATGAGTATTATGCATGCACTGCGTGTTCATTATCTTTGAATCTGCGTTGCAAGTACGTAGTTTCATTTGTTATAGTTTATCGTCATTTCCTTTGCAATAAAACTCTGTTTTGTTGTGGAAACAATATTTGCAGCGTTGCGTGTATCTGATTCAGCAAGCGACGACTGTGGTAAATCAAGACAAATCAGGTAATCATCCATCAAGCTGGGTGTCTATCTGGGATCCGGTTTCTTCTGTAAGTAATCAGAATAGATCTGATGCTATTAAACACGGAACAACTCCTGAGGAACTGACAAAGTAACCCTACTCTTCAAATAGATTGTGCCCTAACTATATCCACCAAGATCCATTTTATGCCCCAGACCATGATCAGACAACCATACTGAGAAGTAATTCCACATTACCCCTTCCAAAGTCACTACCCTCGTTCACACACAGACAGCACAAAGCAAATTCTCTCACCACCTGTCAGACCTGTAATGCTGAAACGACATGAAACATGTGATTTTTTTGCGTAGTAATGGTCATTACCAAGCAGTGAGGACAGAATTGCACTGAGGAGGGTTTAGAAGAGATTTACGAGAATGGTCGTGTCATTTTCCCTAAACAGAGGCAAATGATATTTGACATGATTGGGATGGATAAAATAAACAGGGTCTTCGACGGAGAGTTGTCTCCCTGATCGCCGGAACATTTACAAGCAGACGCAGAATGAGAAAGAAATGACCGGAGGATGATCGACAACATGAGCCCTACCATTTCGTTCAGAAGATGATGGTGCGACTGAAATTCACCGCTCAGTTTGGGTAGTAGCTTGAGGTGACCAAACTTAACTCATTTAAAAGGAACTCGGATTTGCACGTGAAGTGAAAAAATCCTCAACGCTGGGGACCAGGTGTTGGAAGCTAGGCTCAGAACAGGTAGCTTGTTTATTCAGTTGCTGCAGGCATGAATGACGTCTTTCAATGCCAGAACTTTCGTGCCGTTCTGTGGGATTGCAGAAAGACGGAGGAGTGTAAAAGTGTATATGCTTGGTTGGATAATTAGCCTGTTTTTGTGCTGTCCATTTGCACCAATTGAACATTGTGGATTGTTAAAATGAGTTCCAGAGGGCTGTGGCTATCTTCCAGTTGTTCCTTGAAGAAATGTTTGTCGCTTCATTATTTTTAGAATGCATAAAGCAATTTTACATGGGGCGGAATATTATTGACCAAGGTTCGAACATAAGGATTTATCAATTCATTTGGTTAATATTGCTTACTTTGTTTGGTTATTCGTATAACAAATATAAAGGATTTTTGAAGAAGTGCTGTGCAATCTTATACCGTCCATGAAGTGCTGAGTATTCGGCTATCACATTCAGTCCTGACTGTTTTGTTTTGCATTGAGGACTTTATTCATAAAATATCAACAAACATTTTCCAAAGTTTTGAGTCAGATAATGCAAAGAATCCAATAAAAAGGTTTCATTTCCCTCTTTGCATTTTGCATTTTGCATTATTTGCTGACTGAATGTACAAGCAAAATTAGAACATTTGCTAAACACGACAAAGAGTTGTTTACTTTCTGAAAAAAATATGAGCGATTCAGTGAGTTATGAAATCCTCAGTTTATCATCACAGAGGCGTGATTAGATTGTGATTCGTGCCTTTTATAATGAAACAAGCCTTTATAAGCTTTGACAGCATTATCCTTCAAATAATAAAACTTCTCAAGTGCAACAACTCATGGTTTTTCTATTACACTGACCAGACGATTCTAGGTAATTCTATATAGAGGGCAGGATAAGATTGTGGCTGCGAGAGCCGCTCCTTTACTGCGCGACCCACAACTGCAAATCCTGCGCACACCCTTTCCCCTCACTTCCGTCCAAGGCCCCAAATGAGCCTTCCACATTCATCGAAGTTTCACCTGCACTTCCACACATGTCATTTACTGAATCCGTTGATCCTGATGCAACCTCCTCTACATTGGAGAGACATGACTCCTACTCGCAGAGTACTTCAGAGAACATCTCTGGAACACCAGCACCAATCGACACCACAGTCCCGTGGCCGTGCACTACGATTACACCTCTCACTCTGCCGATGAAAAGCAGATCCTGGGCCTGCACCATCGCCACTCCATTACCACCCGACGCCTGGAGGAGGAATGCATCGGAAACAACCAATCCCATTGCATAAATGTGGATTTCACCAGTTTTCTCATTTCAGATCCCCAAAACCTTATCCCAGTTCCAACCTTCCAGCTTAGCACCGCCCTTCTGTCCTACTTGTCTATCTTCCTTCACACCTATCCTTCCCATCCTCCCTTCCGACCTATCATCTTTACCCCGAACTCCATCCACCTGTCTCACTCTCAGCTACCTTCCCCCGTCCCACCCCTTTCCCATTTGTGTCTCCACCCTCATTTCTGATGGAGGACCTCTGCGTGAAACTTCGCTTTTCCTGCTCCTCGGATGTTATCTGAACTGCTGTGCTTTTCCATCTACTCTATTCCTCGGAATACGTCCTAGGAAATTATTCGGGCTGAACTGAGAAATAAGGAAGCAATGATCACCTTATTCGAAATTTATGGCAGACCCCTCACCCACCCACAGTAGTCAACGGGGTTTTGAGATAAACATTTTCTAAGGAGATCTCAGTTGTCTGTAAGAATAATAGGGTGTAATGGGAGGGAATTCTAACTTCCAAACACAGAGTTAGACTTCCATAGTGTTAAGAGTTTAGATGGAGAGAAATTTGTTAAGTGTGTACAAAAGAAAATTCTGATTCAGTATGTGGATGTACCGACTGGAAAAGGTGCAAATCCTGACCGACTTTAAAGAAATAAGGCAGGGCAAACGATTGTGGTGTCAGTGGCAGAGAACTTTGGGGGAGCGAGAATAATTCTATTAGTTTTAATATTCTGATGGAAAAGGACAAACCTTGATGTTCAAAATTACAGGAAAGCCAATTTTGATTGTACCTGGCAAGAAGTTTCAAAAGTTGACTGGGGACAGATGTTCTCAGGAAAAGAGACAGGTGGGGAATGGGAACCTTGAGAGTGCAGAGAGTGTATGTTCCTGTTCAGATGAAAAGCAAGGCGGGTATGTTTAGGGAATGCTGGTTGATGAGAGAAATTGAGGTTTTGGTAAGAAATATTTGGACGCATATTTCACATACAGACGGCAAATATCGGATGAATACTTAGAAGAGTATAAAGGAATATACTTAAGAGGGAAATCAGGAGGTCAAAAAGCAACTTGAGATAGCTTTGGCAAATAGAGTTCAGGAGAAAACAATGATGTTTCATACATGTATTTAGGACAGAAGGGTAACTCAGGAGAAAATAGGACTCCTTAAAGATAAGCAAGGCAGCCTGTGTGTGGAACTGAAGAAGATGCGGGAAATACTGACTGAGTATTTTTCCATCATTATTTACTGTGGAGAAAGACATGGAAGATGCAGAATGTAGGGAAATACATGGTGACATCTTGAAAAATGTCCACATTACAGAGGAGACGGTGGTTTATGTCTTAAAACGTATGAAGGTGGATAAATCCCCAGGACCTGAACAGATGTACCCTAGAACTCTTTGGGAGGTAGGGATGTGATTGCTGGGCCCTTTGCTGAGATATTTCTATCATCGTACAAATGGTCGTAGCTGAGATGCCAGAAGTCTGGAGGTTGGCTCAGGTCGTGTTCACTACATAAGAAATTTGGTAAGGATACGCAAAACAACTATGGACTGGTGAGCCTGACATCGGTGATGGGAAAGTTGTTGGAGGGAATTCTCAGGACAGGATTTACATGTACTTTGGTTGGTAAGGACTGAATAAGCATAGTCAACATCACCTTGTGTTGGGTACTCATGTCTCACAAACTTGATTGTGTTTTTTGAAGAAGCTACGAAGAGGATTGATGAAGGCAGAACTTTGGACGTGATCTATGTGGACTTCAAGAAGGTGTTCAACCAGTTTCCTCATGGTAAAGTAGTTAGCAAGGTTAGATCACATTGTACTCAGGGAGAGCCAGCCTTTGGGACAGACGTGGCTCGATGTAGAAGACAGAGGTTGGTGATGGAAGGTCGCTTTTCAGAATGGAGGCCTGTGACCAGTGATGTGCCACAAGGATCAGTGCTGGATCCACAGTTATTCCTCGTTCATACAGGTTATTTGGATGTGAACACGGTAGCTACGGTTAGGAAGTTTGCAGATGACACCAAAATTAGAGTTGGAGTGGGCAGCGAAGAAGATTCCCTCAGTGTACAACGGGATCTTAATCAGATGGGCCAGTTGGCCAATGAGTGACCGATGGAGTTTAATTTAGACGAATGTGAGGTGTTGAACTTTGGAACGGCAAATCAGAGAAGGGCATATACAATTAATGATAAGGTCCTGAGGAGTGTTGCTGAACAAAGAGATTTTGGAGTGCAGCTTCGCAGTTCCTTGAAAATGATGTCTCAGGTAGACAGTTTGGTGAAGAAGACGTTTGGTGTACATTCCTTTATTGGTCAGAACATTGAGTATTGAAATTGAAATTGAAAGATCATGCTGTGGCTGTACAGGACATTGGTTCTCCCACTTTGCTCATATTGTGTGCAATTCCCGTCTCGCTCCAGAAGGAAGGATGTCTTGAAACTTGAAAGGATTCAGAAATGATTTAACAGGACGTTGCCAGTGGTAGAGTACTTGCGCTATAGCGATGAGCTGAAAAAGCTGGAGCTTTTCTCCGTGGATTGTAAGAGGCTGAGTAGTAACCTTGTGAAGTTTCATCAAGTCATAATGGGTATAGGCAGGGTGAATAGACAAGTTCCTTTCCTTGGGTTGGGGGGAGTCCAAAACTAGAGCGGATAGGTTTAGGGTGAGTGGGGAAAAAAATAAAAGAGACCTAAGGGGTAACTTTTTCATGCAAAGAATGGCGTGTGTATGGAATGAACTGCCAGAGGAAATTTTGATGGCCGCTGCAATGTAACCTTTAAAATATTCCTGGATGGGTAAATTAATACAAAGGTTTTAGAGGGTTATGTGTGCAAATGGGACTAGATTAATTTCAGGTATCGAGTCAGCATGGACAATTTGAACTAAAGGGTCTGTTTCTATGTTGTATATCTTAATAACACTAACTATGCCCCTACATTCATTTACTATGGAACATTTATCACAGCAGTGTAACAAATATTCCATAGTATGTGAATATCAACAGTTTAAATCTCAGTTCACTTTTAGAAATTAATCCCTGTCTTTTGTTTTCAATGATAGCGTCTTTTGCGAGAAGAAACCTGCGATGATGTTTGAGTTCAGTGGCTCCTGTTCAAATGAACATGTTCTGATGAATAGTGACTTAACTAACTCTGTTTCTCTCCCCACAGATGCTACCATACCTGTTGGCCTTTGCCAGTTATATCCGTTTCTGTCACATATTTTCGTCATTCTAATATATTTCATTTATTTTATGAAAATGATTCGCTTTCCAACCTGCTTCCCAGCAGGAATTATTACAATCAGAGAACCAGAAGACGCCCTGCGTTCCATCCACAAGTTTAAAATCGATACAAAATCTACACTCATCCCAGCTTCCAGCACTAGTCTCGTAGTCTAGAATGTTATAACGCTTCAAGCATTCATCCAGGCAGATGTTAAAGTTTGTGAGTTTTCCTGCTTCCACGACCCTCCCAAGCAATGGTTTACCAGAGCATCACATCTTTCTGGGTGAAAACCTCTTCCTCAGAGCCAATCGAAACCTCTTAGCTTTCATTGTAAAAATTATGCCACCCTGTCACCTGTTTATCGCTTGCTCACACTTCGTCAAACCCAGGAGTGAGCAGATTTGAAATGGATCAAGCCACTGGAGCTGTCCTGTTCAACCTCGAAATCGAAACCTCACAACTGACTCAGTTGGGTTCTAAGATCTCCCATTGCTCTCTGGGCCGACGGAAGAACGTTTGATCATTAATTTATGATTTGCATTTTACCTCTTGTCTCTTTCAGCTAATTTTCTGGTGATTCTCGTCTTCACACGTGGGAATTGTGGTCTCTCTAAATGCACAACACGCTGCCTGTTGGCGATGGCAACATCGGATATAGTGTTCGTTCTCACAAAGATCATACTGTGGGAACTCAATAATTTTTACTTCCCAATGTGTTTTCTGGACCTCACCCCTGTGTGCCGGACTGTCTTTGCCCTGGCTTGTGCAGCCACAGACTGTTCGGTCTGTTTCACTGTCCTTTTCTCCTTTGATCGTTTTGTGGCCATTTGCTG
>NW_025207527.1:0-1167 GCF_004010195.1 Chiloscyllium plagiosum | reverse complement strand
GACTCTGCCCAAGTTCAGAACGAAGTTCAGGAATGCGGTGCATCAACTGGTCAAGTAAATTCTTCACTAAATGACTCAGCAAAACAACCGAGAGAGCCCCAGGGGCAGCTGCAGTGTTCCCACTGCAGGAATTGCTCATGTACGGTCAGGATTCCATCAGCACAATCACATGGATCTGAATATAACACCGAGCGGTTTATCAGGTGGTCAGGTAACAGGATGGCTCAGGAACAGGCTGCTAATCCTGATTGACTGAAGGATTGATACACAGAGGGACACACAGACAATGAACAGCCGCAGACCATTCAGCCCTTCATATCTGATCCTGCTGACGGCCCAGAAGATCGTGGCTTCATCCAATTGTACCATCAAACCCGCATTTCCCTGTGCACCCGAGTAGCCCCACCGCTCGGCACATCATCACCCAAAACTTGAATAAGAAAATATCTACATCCCACTTCAACAATACTGAAGTACTTGAAAAGGGACAGCAGGTTAGGGAGCAAGAGGTGACTGCCAGGGGCAGGGCAAGATTTAAAGAGGCTGCAAGAATGATTCGAAATGACGGACTGGCTGTGAGAGATGGGTTCAGCTGAAACATTGGGTCTTCACTGACTGATGTGTGGATGAGTATTCAAGACCAACAGGAGCGGACTTTGCATTTCCTCTGCAGAGGAGGAGGGGGAGGGACAGAAACAGTCCCTCCTGTACCCTGATGAATGTCAGATTCTCTCTATTCAGCTCACAATAAACACTTTATGACAACAGGGGAAAGGCTCCTGGTGCTGATGATTTCATATCAATTGGTTATTGGAGAAGCACGTTTGCTTTTGAAAGAGTTTATTGAGTCTACCTTCTGTCGACTCCATGCACAATGATATTGTTTTCTGTGTCTCTCTGCCTCTTTCTATCTGTCTTTGTCTGTTCCTCTCTTTCTCTCTCGTGAGGTGCCCCACTTCTCAGCTTCTTGCTCAGTCTCTCTCACACTTTCTCTGTCTCACTCTGTGTGTTTCCCTGCCTGTATCATTCTGTCTCTGTTTCTCTCTCCACCTATCTGTCTGTCTGTCCCTCTGTCTTCCACTATGTTTATCGTTCTTGTCTCTGTGGCTAGCTCATTTTCTGTCTGTCTCTGTCTCCCTTCCTGATCCCTTCATTCACTGATCCTTC
>NW_025207526.1:11151-13016 GCF_004010195.1 Chiloscyllium plagiosum | reverse complement strand
CACCTTCATCCCCTCCCCCACTCACCTATTGTATTCTGTACTACTTTCTCCCCACCTCCACCCTCCCCTAGCTTATCTCTTCACCCTTCACAGCCTCTGCCTTTACTCCTGATGAAGGGCTTTTGCCCGAAACGTCGATTTCGCTGCTCCTCGGATGCTGCCTGAACTGCTGTGCTCTTCCAGCACCACTAATCCAGAATCTGGTTTCCAGCATCTGCAGTCATTGTTTTTAACCACATCGTATTCTTGATGGAGCAACACCACCACCTTGTGGTCGACGTCGGTACTCTACGAATTTGTTCTTTTCCTGCATTACCAGCTCTGGGCAGTTGATGGTACTATTGTCCGTCTTCCACCTTCAAGCCACCGCATTGCCATCGTTGATTATGAAGTTATTTCTCAAAATACAATTTGTCAGATAAAGAACTTCCCTATTCTACAGGCATGAACCTGAACTTCTAGTCACATGGTTTTAATTGACTCAATCTCATTCCAACTTATCTGTTTTGTTCGTACACCTACACTCTTCCGATGAATAATTACAATAACTTTAGAGACAGCAATATCTCATCTTTCTATTTGCAAACTTCCAGACATCAAATTCAACAATTTTACTTCCAAATTGCCGACACCGTTGTTTTTGGGTGATGTGTTTTGGCGATGTTTCTGTGATTTTTATCAACATGCCATGGAAATGCACCTTTACATGTCCCACTGCTATTTCCTTCTGTCTTGCTCTCACCATCACTTTGCCATTTCGCCTTCCGCCCTCTGCCCTGTCTTCCTTCTGCATTGCCTCCTGTTCTTATCGCTCCACCGCGCTTTTCCCTGCGGCTCCACAAACATAGAATCTGCAACATCTTTGGCCTTTTCCCAGTTCTGGCCAAAGTTCACAGGCCTGAAACGTTTTGATTTTGTGACAGTGCCATCCATTGGATGTGATCGACACTGAATGAATGCCGCAGTTCAGTTTGTCGCCAGGAGGTGGCAGACCTGTACCATCAGCGTCACCTGCGGGATAATTATTTGCTCGTAGTACCACACACCACCAGCAGGTGGACATATTGCACCAATAATTCACCAACTGGGACAAAACTGTTGAGATACATTCAATGTGACAGAAGGCAGAGAGGGGGAAATTGTCTAGAAATGCCGCTCCTTAAAATCCAATGGTGTTACCGTCCCTGAATCCGCCAGGACCAACATCCTTGGGGTTACCATTGCCCAGAAACACCACTGGACTCAGCACATAAACACAGTGGCTACAAGAACAGGTCAGAGACTCGGAATACTGCGGTGAGTAACTCACCTCCTGACTCTCCAAAACCTGTCCATTACCTACAAGGCACAAGCCAGGAGTGTGATGGAGTATTCCCCTCTTACCTGGATGGGTGCAGCTCCAACAACACTCAAGGAGCTTGACACCATGTGGGACAACTGACACCACATCCACTCCCTCCACCATCAATGCTCAGGAGCAGCGTGTGTACCATCGACAAGATACTCTGCAGAAATTCCCCAAAGATCCTCAGACAGCACCTTCCAAACCCACCAGGCCACTTCCATCAGGAAGGAGATGGGGAGCAGATATACAGTATATACATATACAAGCCATTCACCATCCTGATTTGGAAGTATATCACTGTTCCATCACTGTCACTGGGGGAACATTCTGGAATTCCCACCCTCAGGGCACTCACCCATTTGGATGATGTTTTGATCTCTCTGCCCTTGCTCTCCCTGCCCATAAATTCTGTTTCCTGTGCTTCCCTCTCACTTCACCTGACCAAGGGCTGATGCTCCAAACACCAGTGATTCCGAATGAACCGATTGGACTCTAACCTGGTGTCATGGGAATTCTGACA
>NW_025207526.1:0-8564 GCF_004010195.1 Chiloscyllium plagiosum | reverse complement strand
GGGGAGAGGGAGGGGAGGGAGTCACATTGTCAGGGGGAGAGTGAGGGGAGGGAGTCACACTGATAGGGGAAAGTGAGGGGAGGGAGTCACACTGACAGGGAGAGAGTGAGGTGAGGGAGACACACTGACAGGGGGAAAGTGAGGGGAGGGAGGCTCACTGACAGGATCAGTGCTGGGTCCACAGCTTTTCATCATTAATATAAATGAGTTGGATGTGAACATAGGAAATATATTTAGTAAATTTACAGATGACACCAAAATTGGAGGTGTAGTGGACAGTAAAGAAGGTTACCTCAGATTGCAATGGAATCTGGACCAGATGGGCCAATGGGCTGAGAAGTGGCAGATGAAATTTAATTCAGATAAAGTTGAGGTGTTGAATTTTGGGAAAGCAAATCTTAGCAGGACTTATACACTTTATGGTAAGGTCTTAGGGAGTGTTGCTGAACAAAGAGACCTTGGAGTGCAGGTTCATAGCTTCTTGAAAGTGGAGTCGCAGGTCGATAGGTTAGTGATGGCGTTTGGTATGCTTTCCTTTATTGGTCAGAGTATTGAGCACAGGAGTGGGGAGGTCAGGTTGCAACTGGACAGGACATTGGTTCGGCCATTTTCAGAAGATTGTGTGCAATTCTGGTCTCCTTCCTTTCAGAAGGATGTTGTGAAACTTGAATGATTTACAAGGATGTTGCCAGGATTGGAGGATTTGAGCTACAGGGAGAGGCTGAACAGGCTGGGACTGTTTTCCCTGGAGCGTCGGAGGCTGAGGGGTGATCTTATCGAGGTTTATAAAATCATGTGGGACATGGATAGGATAAATAGGCAAAGTATTTTCCCTGGGATGGAGGAGCCAGAACTAGAGGGCATAGTTTTAAGGTGAGAGGCAAAAGATATAAAAGAGACCTAAGGGGCAACTTTTTCACACAGAGGGTGGTGCGTGTATGGAATGAGCTGCCAGAGGATATGGTGGAGGCTGGTACAATTGCAACATTTAAAAGGCACCTGGATGGGTATATGACTAGGAATGGTTTATAGAGGGATATGGGTCAAGTGCTGGCAAATGGGATGAGATTAGTTTGGGATATCTGGTCAGCACGGACAGCTTGGACTGACAGGTCTGTTTCCGTGTTGGACATCTCTATGACTGACTCTAAGTGTCTAAGTGACTCTGATTCCTTGTTTATTCCCTGTTCTGAGAGGCTGCTGCAACTAATTCTGACCCAGTTGAATCTGGCTCTGTTTATAATATCAGACAGGACTCTGACAGTGGGATGATGTGGTGAATTATTGGTGCTTGTCACTGTCACGGTATGGATGGGACTTCACTTTGTACTGAGAGGAATGTGAATAAGTGTTTGTTAAATTGTCCCTTTAATTTTTGTTTTCCAGACACTAACTCATTGACTGTGATCGACACAGCAATTTCAGGCACTGAAGATTTTCCTGTTGTAACAAAGGTTGCCATGGTGAATGGAGTCAGAGTTAATTATCATGTCAGTAATATTCAATAAACACTGGTCAGGCAGCAATTCATGGCAGAATCTTTCAATCAGTCAGACTGGAAGGAAATCACAGCATTTGGGAACAATCATTCAAACTTCACAAAGAAATATCTGTGTACAATAAAGAAGAGCATGAACCAGACACGTGGTCAGAGAATTGATTCAGAAACTCCCCCTCGTCTGTCCGGTGTTCCCAGTCCCATAGTCAGACTCCACACTGGAATGCCATGAGTTATGGACACAGGGCAAGTTCTTCTGTTCCCTCTCCTTTTCCTGAAGAAGATATTTGGAAAGTTGTGATGCACTGAGGAAGGTCAGGAGTTGGGTTTGTGATCAAGTGGGCACCTGTTTGGATGGTTAAGATTCTCCAGGAATGAGCAGCTTGTTGGACAACTCCTGTCATCCCACTGGGTCTCAGTGTCTATTCATATAGAAAAGCTGGGAATGGGAAATCGATCTTAACCAGGATTACGGAATGGGCAGTGTGGATCCAGGAGGCAGTGTGAACAAGGAATAGAAATCTCTGTCGGAAGTGTTTCTGAGAGATAAGGAATGGGAGATGATCAAGGACAGAGTCAGTCCCTCATGGATAGAGAAGGTGAGGAGAATCGATCGGCAGAAATGAATGTGCCTGAGTGTTTGCTGGGAGACACTCACGGGGGAGTGGTGAATGTCTAGAATTCCCTATCCCAGAGATTTACAGAGGCTAGAAAACTGAAAACATTTAAAAAGTGGAGGGAGATAGGTTTTTGAAATAGTAGGTAGCTGAGGGTGATGAGGAGTTGAGACCTGAGACAGATCAGCTATGACCTTGTAACTGACAGGCCAGGCTTAAGAAGGGACTAAACGGCTTCCTGCTGCTCCGATTTCTCATATTCCCATGAAATCAGGTCAAAATCCCTGTTCCCCTTCGGGCCTTGTCATTGATGTAGAGCACCATCAGCCAGACTGATGGAGTGCAGCTCTGTGTATATTATCGGCTGCCACTGAGTATGTACGAGCCCAGAGTCTCCATGGCAACTGCTAAACTCTCCATGGAGACAATCAGACACACGGTATGCAGAGCCAGCCCAGAAAAACTAACATCGATGGACTCTTCTAACCTTCAATCCAATGTCTCTGAACAAACCTGCCCGCTGCTACTATGCCTGTACAGTTTAGTGAAATCATGACTGGCCAGTCACCTGCTCCCTGGGACTGAGCAGGCTCTCACTCTGACCATCTTCCAAATGCCAGGGGCCTGGGCTGATTCTTCCACAACCCACTGCAGAGACGTGCCAGAAATGTGCCCACCAGAATGTGGGGCTGTGTTAACGGGATAAAGAGATCCTACTGCAGTGAATGTTACTCACCTGGTGGGCAGTGGGAGAGGGGGTTCAGTTGGTGCACCCTCTGAGGGTGTAGTGATGCCTCCCCAGCAGTGGAGGAGGAGCTGACGCACGGAGGGGTTTGCCTCTTTGGGTGGTGGCTGTGTGGCTGCTGCCTGTAAAAGGGAAGAGTGGGCATTCATTGTCCAATAGGTTTGTGTATATTAAGATGTTGACAGCGGTGGTAATGGATGTACAGAGCAGTCCAGCTTCATGTAGCTCACTGGGTCACCAAGACATGCAGCTATCAGTATTTCCACATGAATGGTTACACTCCTCTCCAGCAATGTCGAGGGTCTTCTCCACTTTGGGACTAAGGAGTAAAACGGTGGTGAGCTGTCTCTCCCACCTTGGTTCAGTCAGCCTGAAGGTATGAGAAATTCTCCAGCAATGTGACAAAGGGAGGGAACACCAACTTAATATTTCCAATCTGATGTGACTCTGTTTTGGAACTCAGCATTCGGAACTGAATTACAAAGATGAGCCACACTGAACTCAAAATGTTCAGTCTGTGTTTCTGTCCCCACAGATGTTGCTTGACCTGCTGAGTTTCTCCAGCACTTTCTGCTTTTATTTCAGATCTTCAGCAGCTGCAGTGTTTTGCTTTGGTTTGAGGCAAAGGGAGGGATTGAGTCAGATGACAATGGATGGAGGAGCAGTTCATGACAATGCAAGAGCAGGAGAGGTGGTGAAATGTCCCCAGTGAGGGAGTAAGAAACACAGAGGGCAGGTAGGGTTAGTCATTTAGGAGGATGAAGTGGGTGAGAGTCATTGAGAGGTGATGCTATGAATAATGGTGACAGTTGTAAACCATGAGCCTTTTGAGCTTCCTGTGCAGTGGAAGAGTGAGAGTGATTATGGAGAAGCAGAGTGAAGGTGGTGACACTTACACCAGCAGAGTAAAGAGTATCAGCAACTTTCTTCCAGCACTGCTGTGCCTTTCTCTGATTGCACAAAGTGGAACTGACTTGGGCGATTGCATTAATCCAGGCTTCCTGGATCTGGGGGCAAGGCCTCCTTTGTCAGTCAGCAGGATACATCACTGCCCTCCTCGCTACTGTCTCGTCCCCCAGCAAAGGATTCTGGGTAATCCAAGATGGAGGACGGGAAAAGTTTCTGGCTGTAAGAGCTGCCCCTGTTTTTGAAGTATTTTAGGTGCTGGAGGTGATTTCCTCGAATTCCAGGAGCAGCAATTACTGTTTTATATGCTGTTGCATTGTTTTGGAACTTTGGGGAAAAAAAGTCAAAACAACAGCAGTTTTAAAAGGGAGAAGAACAGACAAAGGAAGCACATGGTGAGGACAGTGCAGGAGAGAGAGGGAGAGAGAACCTGCACAGTTACTGCCTTTGCTGTATTTGAATTCATGTCTCGCTGGACATCGGAGTGCATCTGGGAAAATTAACAAACAGTGAATTTCACAACTAATCTTGGAGGAACCTGTTAGCTACCAGAGGATGTGGTGGAGGCTGGTACAATTGCAACATTTAAGAGGCATTTGGATGGGTCTATGAATAGGAAGGGTTTGGAGGGATATGGGCCGGGTGCTGGTAGGTGGGACTAGTTTGGGTTGGGCTATCTGGTCGGCATGGACGGGTTGGACCGAAGGGTCTATTTCTGTGCTGTACATCTCTATGACTCTATAACTCCAGGTCCCTGTCAATGAAGCTTCACATCCTCATTGGAACAGAACAGTGAGAGGGCAGTCTCAGGCTTCGAGTTTTAGAAGTGTTGGGGAACTGGATGTTAAACATGACTCCAGCATCGAAGCAACTCAAGGCCCCTGTGCAGTGGTAATTATCGCTGGTAAGGTACGAACACCCAAAAGGCCATCAAACTGTTAATTAATGAACAGCAAAGTATAGAATTGTGTAACACAAGTCACCATGGGTCATGATGGGAAATTCATCAAGAAACTTCCTGAAATCTATACATAGCTTAAAAACGAGAAGCTTCAGCCCCATAACCTGTTCTTGATCATCTCCACTTCCTTATCTCTGAGGTATTTACTTTAGAGATCCCCGTCTCTTTTCATATTTCCTCCTGGATTCATATCGTCCATTCTGTAATACTGGAGAATATTGATCTCCCCCCTTTATGTATGAATGGACACTGAGACCCCGTGAGATGACAGAATTCCCCAACAATTCTCCTGGAGGATCACAACCACCTTACTGGATTCTTACTTGCACAATCTCAAATCTGTCCCCAGGGGACATGGTGGTAACATGGTACTGTCACGAGATTTGTAATCCTGAGGTTTAGGTTAATGTTCAGGGGACACATGTTCAACTTAAACACAGCAGCTGGTGGAATTTAAACTCCAAGAATAAATCTGGATTCTGAAGCTAAACTCGGCTGTGGTGACCATAGCAATTGTCATTGTTTTAAAAACCTATCTTTTCAGAAAGGAAATGGCCATCCACACCCAGAGTAGCCAAAATATGATTCCTGACTGACCTTCTTAATGGTCCTCAAACTATCCAGTTGGAATAGTCAGGGATGGACAGCAAATGCTGCCTTATATGCAGAATGTCTAATGAGATGCAAATCTCCTGATCTTCATTTCCAGTGATGATAATTCTGAAAGATTTAACATCATTATTGGGAAGGATAAGGCTGGTCCTCAGGTGAAAGGGCTAAACTGGGGAAAGGATAATCCCAAACATATTTGGCAGGAATTGGGGAAATTAGATTGCAGGGGACTGTTTGATGGTAAATCCACATCTGACACGTGGGAAGACTTTTTAAGGCCAGTTAATGAGAATTCAGGACCAGCCTGTTCCTGTGAGGATGAAAAATAAGGATAACGAGATTTGGGAATCCTGGATGATAAGAAATATTGAAAGATTAGTTAAAAATGAGAAGCAAAGCACATTTATGTTTAAGAAACTGAAATCAGACAAAGCAGTTGAGAAGATAAAGGAAGTATGAAAGTATTTAAATAAGGAATTAGGAGCAATAAAAGGGGCCATGAGGTGTCCTTGTCAATCAGGATTTAGGATAATCCCAAAGCATTTTAGACAAATATTAGAAAGTGACCAACTATGGAAAGGGCAGTGTAGGGGTTAATGGGGTGGGTCATGTACAGAGAGCCCAGTGTGGGGGTTAATGGGGTGAGCTTAAAAATGTGTTGCCGGAAAAGCACAGCAGATCAGGCAGCATCAAAGGAGCAAGAGAATCGATGTTTCAGGCATAAGCCCTTCTTCAGGCTTATGCCCGAAATGTCGATTCTCCTGCTCCTTGGAAGCTGCCTGACCTGCTGCGCTTTTCCAGTGACACATTTTTAAGCTCTGATCTCCAGCATCTGCAGTCCTCACTTTCTCCTAGTTAATGCGGTGAGTCATGTAAGAGAGCCCACTGTGAGGGTTAATGCAGTGGGTCATGTACAGAAAGCCCAGGGAGGGGGTTAATGGGGTGAGTCATGTACAGGGAGCCCAGCGTGGGGGTTAATGGAGTGGGTCATGTAGAGGGAGCCCATGTGAGGGTTAATGGAGTGAGTCATGTACAGGGAGCCCAGCGTGGGGGTTAATGGAGTGGGTCATGCAGAGGGAGCCCAGTGTGGGGGTTAATGGAGCGGGTCATGTACAGGGAGACTAGTGTGAGAGTTAATGGAGTGGGTCATGTACAGGGAGCCCAGTGTGGGGTTTAATGGAGTGGGTCATGTACAGAAAGCCCAGTGAGGGGGTTAATCAGGTGAGTCATGTACAGGGAGCCCAGCGTGGGGGTTAATGGAGTGAGTCATGTACAGGGAGCCCAGCGTGGGGGTTAATGGAGTGGGTCATGTAGAGGAATCCCAGTGTGAGGGTTAATGGAGTGAGTCATGTACAGGGAGCGCAGCGTGGGGGTTAATGGAGTGGGTCATGTACAGAGAGCCCAGTGTGGGGGTTAATGGGGTGGATCATGTACAGAGAGCCCAGTGTAGGGGTTCATGGAGTGGGTCATCTACAGGGAGCCCAATGTGGGGGTTAATGGAGTGGGTCATGTACAGAGAGTACACTGTGGGGGTTAATGGAGTGAGTCATTTACGGAGAGCCCAGTGTGGGGGTTAATGGGGTGAGTCATGTGCAGGGAGGCCAGTGTGGGGGCTATTGGAGTGGGTCATGTACAAAGAGTCCAGTGTGAGGGTTAAAAGAGTGGGTCACGTACGGAGAGCCCAGTGTGGGGGCTATTGGAGTGGGTCATGAACAAAGAGTCCAGTGTGAGGGTTAATAGAGTGGGTCACGTACGGAGAGCCCAGTGTGGGGGCTATTGGAGTGGGTCATGAACAAAGAGTCCAGTGTGAGGGTGAATAGAGTGGGTCACGGACAGAAAGCCCAGTGTGGAGTTTATGGAGTGGGTCATGTACAGAGAGCACAGTGTGGGGGTTAATGGGATGGGTCATGTATAGACAGCCAATTGTGGGGTTAATGGAGTTGGTCATGTACACAGAGCCCATGTGAGGGTTAATTGAGTGGGTCATGTACAGGGAGCCCAGCGTTGGTGTTAATGGAGTGGGTCATGTAAAGGGAGCCCAGTGTGAGGGTTAATGGAGTGAGTCATGTACAGAGAGCCCAGTGTGAGGGTTAATGGAGTGAGTCATCTACAGGGAGCCCAGTGTGAGGGTTAATGGGTGGGTCATGTGCAGGGAGCCCAGTGTGAGGGTTAATGGAGTGGAAAGTGAGGACTGCAGATGCTGGAGATCAGAGCTGAAAATGTGTTGCTGGAAAAGCGCAGCAGGTCAGGCAGCATCCAAGGAACAGGAGAATCGACGTTTTGGGCATGAGCCATTCTTCAGGAATGGAGGGGTCATGTACAGAGAGCCCAGTGAGAGAGTTAATGGGATGGGTTATGTACAGGGAGCCCAGTGTGGTGATTAATGGAGTGGGTCATGTACACAAAGCCCAGTGTGGGGGTTAATGGGGTGGCTCATGTACAGGGAGCCCAGCGTGGGGATCACTGGAGTGGGTCATGTACAGGGAGCCCAGTGTGAGGGTTAATGGAGTGGGTCATGTAGAGGGAGCCCAGTGTGGGGGTTAATGGAGCGGGTCATGGACAGAGAGCCTAATGTGGGGGTTAATGGAGTGGGTCATGTACTGAGAGCCCAGTGTGGGGGTTAATGGAGTGGGTCATGTACAGAGAGCCCAGTGTGAGGGTTAATGGGGTGGGTCATGTACAGGGAGCCCAGTGTGGGGGTTAATGGTGTTGGTTAGATCTTAAGATCAGCCAAAATAGGATCAGAAGGAGGTCATTCGGTTCCTCCTGCAATCAATAGGATCATGGCTGGTCTGACAATCTTCACGTTAAATTTGTGGCATTTTTCACATGACCCTCAATCTCATCCTGATGAAGAAACTATCTCAGCCTGAAATATCCACAAGGACTCTGCCCCACAGCTGTCTGTAGCAAGGAGTTTCAAACACACCCAACCCTCTGAGAAAAGAAATGTCTCCTTAATTTAGATTGGAACCCCTTTCATTCTGAGGCAATGCCTTTTGAGTCCTCAGCTCTCTCTTGAGGGAAACTTTCTTTCAGCATTTATGATGTGAAGCTCCTTAAGAATGCTACATGCGACCATGAGATCACCTCTCATTCCTCGAAACTGCAGGGAGAAGAGTCCCAACCTGGTTAAGCTTTTCTCATAAAACAATCCTTCCATACCAGGGATCATCCTAGCAAACCTTCCCCGACCTGCCTCCAAATCAGTGATATCTTTCCTTA
>NW_025207525.1:11245-13014 GCF_004010195.1 Chiloscyllium plagiosum | reverse complement strand
GAGCTGAATGCCAGCGTTGCAGTGACCCCGGCCGTAACATCCCCTGACACTCCTGTTCTTTTTGTCACCACTTCAGATGTCCGATCAGTCTTTCTGAGAGACAACCCGAAGAAAGCAGTGGGCCTACACGGAATCACAAGGTGAGCACAGAGATGCTGTGTGAACCAACTGGTGGAGTATTCACCGACATCTTCAACCTTTCCATCCAACAAGCCGAAATCCCCACCTGTTTGAAGAATAGCATGACTATCCCGATACCGAAAAAAAGTGCATGCAATGTGCCAACTTTCCTTCCCACCTATTTTTGTCTCATCTGCAAATTAGGCAAAAGGACATTCCCTTTCTTCATTCAAGTTATTCAAAATTAGAGTATTTGGAGAAAGCGATGACTGCAGGTACTGGAGTTCAGAGTCGACCGCGTGGTGCTGGAAAAGCACAGTAAGTCAGGCAGCATCCAAGGTGCAGGAGAATCGACGTTTTGGGCAGATGCTGTTCATCATGGACGATGAAGGACTTCTGACTGAAACGCGATTCTCCTGCTCCAGATGCTGCCTGACCTTTACTAGCACCACACTCTTGATATAAATACAGTTTTACATTTTATATGTATAATCTATGTTATGTAATGTTGCATGCTGAAGCTGTTTGTGTCTGTACAAATATTGTTGTGTATTAGAGCTGATTGTGTTTATACGTTAGTAGCATTGTACACAGGAACTTTTAGTGTTGATGTAAAAAATATTATTTTGCGTTGGATATGTTCCAGTGCACATATAAATGTTGTCGTCCATCAGAGCTGCTCATGTTTATATGTAAATATTGTTGTTTCTTGGAACTGTTTGTATTCATGCATCAATACAGTATTGTTCATTATGATGTTGTGCCTCTATCTTACCCATTAGTAATACAGTGTCTGGCCGTGTGGGGCTGATGCAAAGCTCCTCCAGGACATTGGAATGGATCTGCAGTCCCAGCACCAGCCAGAGCAGAGGAAGTACAGAGAAGCGATGGTTATGTGTTAGCAGGTGTGAGGAATGATTAGACAGGACACCGAGGTCTAGTTATTGTTGAGCGGACCTCAAGTTCTAGAAGGGGTGGTGACAATAATTGAAGAGCACTGGGGACAGACAGTGTGTTAAATAAAGCTCCAGCGAACTTCGAATATTGTAGCAGACAGCGAATTCAATTGGGAAGAATGGGGAGACGATTAAATGGACATGAGGGCAAGTTGAGAGTAATAAGGAGAGAGCAATATACAGGGGAATGGGGGAATGATAAAGACAGAACAGGAAGAGGATTTGACAGAAATTGACAGGGGCGAAATATATCGGCAGAAACAGTGTTGACTACAGGGGTGCAGGGAGAGGGTAAGCACAGGGGCAGCTGAAAAAAATATAATGTGTTCAGCTGGATGTCACAAATTGAATATGAGTTCCCTGACTGGGGCTGTAGACCTGTTCCCATCAGGGAGTACTTGCTGACAGATACAAACAGGAACATTCGGGGTTCTGCTCACTCGAGGAAGCAGTTTTGTGGTAGCTGGTTCAGTGTCAGATACTATGTATGCGGAAATGCAGTGACTTGATGACGGTTACCGGCCTTTGTGACACGTGAGTGGATTAAATACAAAGTAATAAGGACAGTGGTGATTACAGGGGAGCAGTGTGAGAATTATGTTAAGAGGAAGATGGAGGACATTTATTACAGCGTAATTGAGAACGAACTACCTAGTGTTATTAGTAGAGGGTTGAATACAGGATAGCTGGGAT
>NW_025207525.1:3905-7658 GCF_004010195.1 Chiloscyllium plagiosum | reverse complement strand
CTCTTGTTGGGCCCCTTGACTGTTTCCTGGAAATTTGAGGAAGACTCAAATTGGACCTTCACTCTTCTCCACCCAGTCTAATCGTTTTGACCAGCTCCTTGTTTTGTGGGCTTGGTAGTTTCACATTCAGACTCCACCTTCCCTTGCTGGCCAGTAGGAGGCATTGGTAAGAGAGGATCATCGGCTCGATGTCAGTGGATCAGATTTAAACCAATCACAGTCACTCTCATGTCACCTCGGAGCTGAAATGTTCTAGTCCTGGTGCATTTTCCGACACTGTTCCTTGTGGAAGAGCAGGCCACGTTCATGCTGTTTGCTTGATTAGATTTCCAGCACCAGGTCAATCGTATCCTTTGATCTTCTTTCTTCTCATCCTCATTGTCTTATCGTGCTTTTTGTGGTGACGGTGGAGGAAGAATGCATCAGTGGTGTCTATGGCAGCAGCGTTGTGAACTTGTAAGAGAAATCCTGGTGTCGACTGTGGTGTTGGTGTGATCGGTCCAGGTGCACCAGCAAATTGTTTTGATTGATCACGTTGAACCATTGTTAATTGGACAGTGGAACTGAGATATTAAGCCAGCAAGCTTGCGGCATCCACTGTCAAACTGAATCAAGTCAGAGCGATATGTAAGCCTCCACCTTGATTGATGATTGAGGGGTTGTTAATGAGATATTGCGACAAGCTTTCGGATGGAATAAAAAACCTGAGTTTCTGCAGATATGCTTTTGAGACCGGTCCATGTAAAAGGGAATATTTAAATATCGAATGTTGTCTCATGTAACACCCTTTCTGTAATAGAAGTTGAATTTAAATTATATCAATTACATTGTTACATCAAACTACTGCGAAGCCACCGCAGTCGGACATGTCCTGGATAACTAGCTAAAATGTCAGAGCTCACGCTAAATCTTGTGATTCCAATTAAACCTGTTGGACGATAATCTTATTTCATTTAACTTCTGACATTGTCCACTCCAGTCTAACATCAGCACCTCCACATCAAAGCAGAAAGAAGCCATTCAAATCAGAGAGCTTCCACATGCACTCCAGAGAACATTAGGACAATGAAGCAGAACCATGTGAGAAGGAAAACAGCCCCAATTCTACTTCGACAAGCTGTACATTTCAAGTGCATAAACACTATTAAACACGCATCAAACACGAACATATCTTAAGCTCGTGTATGGATATAGATATTTCAGACCTGTCTGGTTACTCTGGATATGAAAGGGAAAGACTGGTTTTATAAAGTTGTATATTTATCTATCTGTATTACAAAATTAATTTGCACATCTCTTTATAAGTGTAATTCCAGACCCAGTAAGTAAGCAGGTAGATCAGACCATACGAAAAGGAAGCCAACAGGAGACTCTGTCGATGACTGCAGGGAAACGGTCAACTTGTTGATTTATTATTTTGCCTTAGCAATGTTCAAGAGGAAACAATAATTCAACAAGTCAAGTTTCACTCACGGCCTTTCGGGAGGGAAACTGCCATCTTTACCTCGTCTGACCTATATGTGACTCACAACCCACAACAATGTGATCGTCTCTTAACTGCTCTCTGGACAGGGCAATGAAAGCTCTCGAACTCGGGAGTAGCTCATCTATTATAAAACCGAAGAAGTTATGCTGCAGCTTTGAATGGACCTGCTTAGATCTCACTGGGAGTACAGGGAGCAGATCCAAGTATCACACTTTCAGAAGGATATATTGCCCTTCGAAAAAGTACATGTTAGATTTTCAAGAATGATAATTGCACATTTGGGGTTAGATATGAGGACAGACTGTACGAATTAAGCCCATTCTCTTTCAAAATCAGAGTTCAGGTCTGATAAAGATAAACCTTCTCCCCTGTTTGGGGTTTCGCGGACAAAGGGAAGTAGTTTATGAATTATGGTCAGTGTGTTCAGGAGAGATATTAAGAAGCATTTTCACACAGAAAAGGTAAGAGATGTTTGGAAGTCTCTTCAACAAATGGCAGTGAATGCTGGACCAGTCGTTTATTTTAAATCTGAGATAGATGCTTGTTGTTATGCATACGTATTTTGGGATAAGTCACAAACATAGCTGCATGAAGTTACCTTGCAGGTCAACTATTGAATGACAGATTAGGCTTGAGGGAGTTGAATAGTGGAGAACTCAGCTATATGGAGAGAGGGTTGGAAGATGTCAGCAAACACATCCCCTGTTTGTCCATGCAGGATTTAAGTGCATGGCCAGGGACTCCATTATGTCTCATCGCTTTGCTTGGGTTGACTCTCAGGAAGACTGTTCTGACGTCTGAAGTGGTAACTGAGGGAGTAGGTGCGTCAGCGGAAGTTGGGGCAGACATCACTGCACCACTGGCATTCTGCTAGAGCCAAGCAAAGCATTGAGCGCTTCAGGGAGGGATGTGTCTGCGTAGGCTGTTTTGCTCTGCTTCAGTTTTTATCCCGTCATATTCTTTAGACCTTGCCAGAGGTGGCTGGATTCTGTTTGGTAGGGTTGGGCCTTTATCTTGGTCTGGTACTCTCCTTTGGCATCCCTCATGGCTTTGGGGAGGTCATCTCCACTTTCCCTGTTCTGGACTGCGACCCGAATGCTGCTTGCATGGCTTTCAGCAGGGAGTAGATTTCCTAGTTTATCCAAGGTCTACAACTGGGGGACTCTCAGATTGATTTCTTTGGTAAGCAATACTCCACATATTTGCTTTTGCTGTCTGTGACAGTGGTGGTGTACCCAACCAGGTTTTCTGCTGCGTACTTGGACACGTCTCGTCCACCGCATCCAATCGGTCTCGGAACCGTATTCCAACGCATCAGAAACAGCATTGTACTACCTTTGTGAATTGTTATCCCATTTGAAATTCTGCTTGTAAATTATTTCCACACATAGGAGAGACTAGGAGCTGAGGAAACAGGTTCGGACCTTAGAATGTAGATGAGAATGAATTTCGTCAGCCTATCTGTGGTTAATCTATGGAAATCGTCATCACGTATGGCTGTGGAGACCAGGTTGTTGAATGTATTTAGGACAGAGATATATGGATTTGTTATAGGTCAGGGGATCAAAGACTGCAGAGATAAGGCAGGAAAATGGGATGGAGAAACAGAGCATTCATGATTAAATTGCACAGCTGACTCGATGGGCTGAATGCCCGAATTATGCTCCAACATCATAAAAATATTAATGTTTCGACGCAAGTAGCGCTAACAGAAAACAATATTTATATATTACATGTGTGGTTAAAACATGCAAAAAAGTGCTGAAATCCAGCCTTTTATCATGTCTTCCCCTGCCTTGTTCAGTTCGTAACACAGGTGTTTGAACAGAAGTAACAGTTCAGCTTTCAGGGTTCAGGAAGTAGACGTAATGATATTTGGATCTTTCGCAAATTCCCAGAAATGCACCATTGTGAGTAATTTGTGCACAATGTCCTGCTGTATGGTTCATTTACCTTTTTTCATTAGAAGCAATCTCATGCTGATCGAGAAATATATCCACAATGCGAGGACCACGGAGCCACACCCACATCCTCACACACCCACCAACACAGAGACACACAAACACACCCACGCACAGAAATAAGGTCAAATTGAGATAGAGGAAGATGGTGACAAACAGAAACAGGAACACACCCAAACTCACATACACACTTGCACATGCAAAAAAAAACATCAAATGAAATAATGGAACATACTTGAACACCAACTGCAGAAACATTCTCAAACCCTCAAAAACACACACAGCAAAACAATCAGACTGCAGTTT
>NW_025207525.1:0-3006 GCF_004010195.1 Chiloscyllium plagiosum | reverse complement strand
AGCTAATGCAAGTGAATATGTGCTAAATTGAAACAACAATTGTCTGTCATGTTGAATGTGAGAACATGACACAGAGTGCGCACAAAGAGGGAGAGACAGAGAATGAGATAGACCGAGTGACAAAGAATGTTCGACATAGAAGAAGATGGAGAGACAGACAGATAAGCAGACAGAGGGAGACAGACAGAGCAATACAAACAGTAGAGACACGGAGTGAGACAGACATAGAGAGACAGAGAGAGACTGAGCAAGAATCTGAGAGATGAAGAAGTGCGCAAGACGGGAGTGAGAGGGACAGTGACAATGTCAGAAAGAGATGGAGAGAGAGAACGTAATATCCTTGTGATGGGAAGAGACAGGTAGTGAACTCATCGAACTCTCTCAAAATCCAACGTGCAAGAAGTAGTAAACCATTCAGGTGAGGGGATAAACAGCACATGGAGCCTTTCACTTGTAAAAGCCTGTTTATTGAGAGCAGAAAAATCAGAATCCGACAATTATCATGATGTGACAACTGAACAAGCTGCGATTTTCTGGAAGAGTGGGCGAACCAGGTATGAAGGGCTGAACGGCCTGCTGCTGCTCATTGTCTGGGTGTCCCCGTATGCCTCGAACCGTCAGTCAATCAGGAACAAAAGCGTATTCCTGAGCATAGTGATTGGTAACCCATACTGCCTGCCCCTCCCCATCCAACGCTGGTGCTATAGTCAGATCCATGTCATTGCACTGATGGAATCCTGGCCATACATGAACAATTCCTACACTGGGAACACTGTAGCCATGTCTGAGCATCTCTTTGTTGTTTTGCAGAGTCATGAAATGAACAGTTTACGTGGCCAGCTGTTACACCACGTTTCCAAACTTTACTCGGAAATTGGACAGTCACTGCATAAATTAATGTGTCACTGCAGCTGAAATCCTTCAGCATTTCTCCGATGTACATAAAAGATGACGAGCGACCCATACTTTTTCAGAATTATTCCTTTAATGCGGAAGTATAAGTTGTTTGCAACGTACACTGTCCACAGAAGGATGAAGCTAATGGATATGGTGAAGAGGGAAATCACCGACTTCCTCTGGTTCGTAATCTCTGCGTCTTTGTGACTCTCTGACGGACTCGGGCCCCTCAGTGTCTTGTGGAATCGACTAGCCACCAAAATGTATCTGACAGCCATACTGCTCATCAACAGAATTAACACGAATTGGATGAAAAGAGTTGAAATGTTATTAAATCAGTTAGACTCCAGTGACCTGGGATCAGTAATTAAGTTAAGTTTACATGGCAGCACCATGGAACGTTGTCAACTTCCCTCCTAGATTGAAACTAAAATAGAAGTGATTTCTATTTTTGGGACAGAGCAGAATGCCAGTTGTATCTAGAACCACAGCCAAGTCTTTGTCTGCCCAAAATTTTCTCTTAGCTTTCGACAGCAAATGGTTCCAAAACGATCAAAGGAGAAAAGACAGTGAGCCAGACGGAACACTCTGTGGCTGCACTGACAAGGACAAAGATGGCACTGCACACAAGAATGATGTTCAGAAAACATATTGGGAAATACAATTGTTTCAGTCGACTGAATATGATGTTAGTGAAAATGAACAGGAGACCCGACATTGCCATATCCAACAGGCAGCGCGTTGTGCAGTTGGAGAGGCCACACTTTCCCGGGCGAGAACCAAAATCAGCAGGAAATTAACGAAAGAGGCAGCAAGTGAATCAGAAATCGGAAATTACTGATCAAACATTATCCATGTCTGCTCAGAGAGCAATTGAAGATCTTAGTCCCTAAATGGGTCAGTTGGAAGGATTCAGATATCAAGTTAAAACAAAACAGCTCCTATCCTGGCTCATTTCAAAGCAGCTCACTCAAGGATTGGGGACTGGAATTTGACAGACGAGAAGTGGTCGTCAATTCAACGATGAGAGGTAAGAGGTTTAGAGGAGATTGGAGTAAAAGGCTTTCAACAAGAGAGTGAGGGGATCTTGCAATTCAGTGCTTCGGACTTAAACAGGATAAACACTTGAAGTATTGCAACATTTATGATGAGGAGTATAGTGTGAAACCTAGGACAAGTCTTGATTTAGTGCAGCTTTGAAAACTCAAACTTGATGCACCGAAGGACCTCTTCTGTCTGGTCGGGTTCTATGATTCGAAGAATTGCTTCTGAGAGGCAGGTTGGGAAGAGAATCAAATTAAGCAAAGATTTTGGATGCTGTAAACATGAAACAGAAACAGAAGTAAATGGCGAAACTCAGCAGGTATGCCAGCATCTGTGGAAAGAATAACAATATTACCAGAATCACTTAATTAGATCATCTTCATCGAAACATGGGTCACTGGACACAAAACATCAACACAGTTTACTCCTTGCACAAGATCCTATCATTGCAAACAAGAGATGGGGTTCATTTCTAAAAGGAATTGAGATTCAAAGTGTTGACATTCATCCATTACGGAACATTTATTCGACTATTCTTTGCATACCCAGGTTTTTCCTGGCGCTGTATGACAAAAGAAGTGATTTGTTGCACTTGAGAAGATGGAATTATTCGAGGAAAATGCTTACAGAGCTGGCAAAGCTTTGGTTCATTATTCAAAGCATCAAACACTATATGAGCCCTCTCTGTGAGGGTAAACTGCGGATCTGCTAACTTACTATGTCCCTCATGGTCTGTTTTGGAAAGTAAACAACTCCTTATAATGTTTCGCAAGTATTCCAATTTTGCATGTCCATTGAATCAGCAAGGAATGCACATTTCAAATTGGGAAATGTGAGCTTTTTAATGCATTTGCTGCATTGTCGAAGTCAGTTTTAGAATGTGCCTGTTGACGTTTTATAAATAAAGTACATAATGAAGAACAAAAGAGACACATTTCTCTATTGCAATTAGTGGATGTGGCAGCTTTAATCTGAGTATGATAAACATAATCTAATAAAAATCCGTCCTTTCTGACTCGCTGGAGTGTTCAAATCATGTCAGCAGAAACTACAATATTTCTTTAA
>NW_025207524.1:10697-13014 GCF_004010195.1 Chiloscyllium plagiosum | reverse complement strand
CAGAGAACTTCAGAATTAATACAACACGGGGATCCAAGGTGGCGGCGACCCAGCAAGTCTGAGTCTATAGAGCTCCTCCCAAGACTTGGGTAAAGTGGGTCACCCACCCCCACCACACTCACCAAATCGTTTAAATTAGCTGTTTAATTTAATTAGTTGCTTAATATTAAATTTAAACAATCTAATGTTTAGTAAAAATGACCAAAGGGAAGGGAGCCCGCAGCTCTCAGCATGCAGGACCCCCTCCCCCACCCTCTCCAGCTGCAGCAGAGGCGTACACAGCCGCCCCGGGGGACTTACCTACAGTGACAAGCCTTGTGGAGATTATCTCTAAACTTGATGCGAAGATCGACGCTTTCATTGAAGAATCCCGAAGTCGATGGGATTCACTCTCGGCCGCGCTGGAAAAGCACGAGCGAGACATTAAAGAAATCGAGCGCCGAGTCGGAGGGGCGGAGCTAAAGGCCGCGACCTCCGAAAATACAGCGCAATCGGCCGTGGAACATGTCTGGACTCTCGAACAGCGAGTCCGGACCTTAGAGAATCACATTAAAGAAATATTCGTTTGCTGGGTCTTCCCGAACGGGAAGAGGAATACCAGCTTACAGCGTTTCTTGAGCAGTGGCTGCCACAGCTTTTAAATCTGGAAGCTGTATCAGGCCAGGTAAGGGTAGAATGGGCCTTCCGGGTCGCAATATGTGAGCCCAGCTCGAACCAGCACCCACGCCCGGTCCTGTTCCGGCTGCAGAGCTATCGGGAGAGGCAGATACTCCAAGAAGCTTCTAGAAATCTTGGAAAACATTCCCAAGCCATGATCTATAAAGGATCCAAGATTATGTTGTTCCAGGAGGTTTCCTGAGCTCTGGTCCGAAAGTGGGAAGCATTCGATGAGGCGAAGAACTGTTTAAGAGACTAAACTATTCAGTACTCCTCACACTACCCAGCGACGCTACGCTTTAACCATGAAGGATCCGTGTATAACTTCAGATCGCCAGAAAAGGCTAAGGAATTCTCGGACTCTCTTAGATAAATTGTAAGAGATAGTGGATGTTTGTTTACCTTTTCCCCACTCCGGTTTATACCCCACCCATTTTTTTATTTTATCTTACATTATTGTTTAATATTATCTTGGGGTGGGGAGAGGGATTTAATTATTTGTTCTCTATTTAACGATTTTTTTCTCCCCCCGGGTTTTTTTATTATTCTATGTATGTATGTGGGTATGTATGTGTGTGTGTGTATATGTTTAGTTAATGTTGGTGGGGGTAGATGGTTACCTTATTCCATTTTACCTCTGTCTCTAGGAGCGGGGTTGTTTTCCCTTGTTATTTGTATTATACTATTTAATTATTATTTGTTGAGGTTGTAATTTTATAGTTATATATGTTTATACATGGTATTAACATTACCAAATATATCCAGTTGTTTGTCTGTGTGTGTGGGGGCGGGGGTAGGGTACTCACTGTTAACTCTAGCTTTGTGTTATATCTGAATTCTCCTCATCCTATTGAGGAGCGCCTGGGTCAAGGGTGGGCCTTGGTTGGGAGAGGATACGATGAACCTTTGGAGAGGAAGTGACACCCCCTGGGAACAAGGGGGAAAATCTTCATTTAAATACGTTTTTTTATTATTTCGAAATAGTTTTTATTATATTGTTGTGAGTGTATCAGAGAGCCTTTATTTCTGTGAATCTTGTATGCTCTATGCTCGGGATTTTCTGGATAGGGTTTCCCCTCCCGAGGGGTCTCGGATTTGCCCGGATGATTATGGTTGATCAGTTGGTTTAGTGGTGCACCTGGAATGTAAAGCGGAGTAATTCCCCAGTCAAAAGGAAGACAATATTATCAAATCTTAAGAAAGAAAGAGTTGATATAGCTCTCCTACAGGAGACACACCTGTTGGATAAAGAACAGGGTGGATTTGATCAGGCCTTTTTTTCTTCTTTTAGCTCAAAAAGCAGGGGAGCTGTTATTCGTGTTCGGAAGAATTTCCCTTTCAAAATCCTCAATCAGATAAAAGACGAATCTGGACGATATATTTTGATTAAAGCCCTTATAAATGGAGAGGAATATGGGATTTTAAATTTGTACTGCCCCCCGGCACACCCCATTAAATTTATAAAGGAAGACTTTTCAAAATTGATGGCTCTTGGTGCCCGTCATACAATTATAGGGAGAGACTTTAATTGTATTATGGATCCGGAAATAGATATGATTCCCAAGAGTACTGCAGGAGTATCTCCCAGATCTAGACAATTGGTGGATCTGAACAAAGAATTAGGATTAGTAGATGTATGGAGATGTCTTCATCCACAGGG